>NC_057800.1:264530421-264537386 GCF_018294505.1 Triticum aestivum
AATAGGCATAGAGGGAGCTAGGAGAGTCCAAATGAGGAGAGGTTTTCGGCCACGCGATCGTGATCGAACGCTCTAGATGATGGAGCAGAGCTAGGTGGGTTTTGGGCCAAGTTGGAGGGGTGTTGGGATGCAACACACACGAGGCCTTTTCGGTCCCTCGATTAACCGTTGGAGTATCAAACGAAGTCCAAATGGTACGAATCTTGACAGGCGGTCTACATGTAGTAAACCAAGGCTGCTTGGCAAGTCTCGGTCCAATCCGGAAATGTTTAATCCCCTCAAACGAAAGAAAGCTAGAAATGACCATCGGAGGAGAACGAAATGCCGGAATGCAAAACGGACAATAGGGAAAAATCTCGAATGCATGAGAGGAACACGTATGCAAATGCGATGCACATGATGACATGATATGAGATGCATGACAACGACAACAACACAAGGAGACAAGGACCCGAACCCGAGAAAATAAATATAACTTAACGCCAAAACGGCAAGAGTTGGAGTACAAATTGGGAAAGTTACATCCGGGGTGTTACAACACTCTACCACTACGAAAAGATCTCGTCCCGAGATCTAGGACTAAAAGAACGCCGGGTACTCAGAACGGAGGTGATCCTCGCGTTCCCAAGTAGCTTCACGGTCGGAATGGTGTGACCACTTGAATTTGAGAAATTTGATTGACTTGTTGCGAGTCTTGCGTTGAGTCTCTTCAAGAATAGCAACTGAGTGCTCACGATAAGAGAGATCTTCTTGGAGCTCAATGTCCTCGAAGTTGACGGTGCGGTTAGGAGTCTTGAAGCACTTACGAAGCTGAGAGACATGGAACACGTCATGAACATTTGCAAAGTTTGAAGGAAGCTTGAGTTGATAGGCGAGGTCGCCTCTCTTGCTGACAATCTTGAAAGGTCCCACGTATCTGGGGGCAAGCTTCCCTTTGATACCGAAGCGACAAGTACCTTTCATAGGAGAGACACGGAGGTAAACATGATCTCTGATCTCGAAAGCCAAATCACGGTGCTTACAATCATAGTAGCTCTTCTGGCGGGATTGGGCTGCTTTGAGGTTATCACGAATGACTTTGCACATTTCTTCTGCCTCTGTGATTAAGTCATTACCCAAAAGCTGACGTTCACCGGTTTCAGACCAGTTGAGAGGGGTACGGCACTTCCTTCCATACAGAATTTCAAATGGGCCTTGCCGGAACTTGCTTGAAAACTGTTGTTGTAGGAGAATTCAGCATAAGGAAGACAATCCTCCCACTTCATGCTGAAGGAGATCACACAAGCCCTGAGCATATCTTCAAGAATCTGGTTGACACGCTCACCTTGACCACTAGTTTGAGGATGGAAAGCTGTGCTGAAGCGGATGTTGGTGCCCATGGCCTTCTGAAAAGAATCCCAAAACTTCGAGGTAAAGATGCTGCCATGGTCTGAAGAGATCACTTGTGGAATACCGTGCAGAGAGACAATACGAGAGGTATAGAGTTCCGCCAATTGAGCTGCAGTGATCGACTCTTTGATAGGCAGAAAATGAGCCACTTTGGTGAGTTTGTCGATGACAACGAATATAGCATCATTGCCACGCTTGGACTTTGAAAACCCAGTCACGAAGTCCATTTCAATGTGGTCAAACTTCCATTCTGGAATGGCAAGAGGTTTGAGGAGACCTGCTGGCCTTTGGTGTTCTGCCTTTACTCTTCTGCAGACATCACATTCATTCACGAATTGAGCGATCTCGCGCTTTATTCGAGTCCACCAATAAGCCTGCTTGAGGTCCTGATACATCTTCGTGCTCCCAGGGTGGATGGAGAGGAGAGAATTGTGAGCCTCGTTCATGATCCCTTTACGGAGGTCACCTTTTGGTACAACAATACGATCCTCGAAGAAGAGAGTGTTCTTGTCATCAAGGCGGTAGCACTTGTACTTGGACTAACTCTTGGCAATCCCAATCTTCACCTTTTTCACCATAGCATCAAGAAGCTGGGCTTGGCGAATCTGGTCCTCCAAGGTAGGAGAGACTTGAAGGTTGGTGAGGAAACCTTGAGGAACAACTTGCAGATTAAGTTTGCGGAAAGCTTCACAAAGCTCGGGTTGATAAGGCTTGAGAATCAGACTGTTGCAGTAAGCTTTCCTGCTCAAAGCGTCAGCAATCACATTGGCCTTGCCTGGAGTATACTCAATACTCGGATTATACTCTTGAATCATTTCGACCCATCGAGTTTGCCTGAGGTTGAGATTAGGCTCAGTGAAGATGTACTTGAGACTCTTGTGATAAGTGAAAATGTCCACTTTTCTTCCCAATAGAAGATGTCTCCAAGTCAAAAGAGCATGCACAACTGCCGCCAACTCGAGATCATGAGTGGGGTAGTTCTTCTCATTAGGCTTCAACTGGCGAGATGTATAAGCAACAAGTTTCTTCTCTTGCATCAATACTGCGCCAAGACCTTGGAGAGAGGCATCACAAAAGACCTCGTACGGGTTGACTTCATCAGGCGGAGTCAGAACTGGAGCAGTGATCAATTTCTCTTTCAAAGTGTTGAAAGCAATGTCACACTCCGGAGACCAAACGTACTTGACGTGCTTCTGGAGAAGATTAGAGAGAGGCTTCGCGATCTTAGAAAAGTTTTCAACGAATCTTCGGTAATAGCTTGCGAGACCGAGAAAACTGCGGAGTTGCTTCACGTTCTGAGGAGGTTCCCAATTCACAATTGCAGACACCTTCTCGGGATTCACAGCAATGCCCTTGGCAGAGATGATATGACCAAGATAAAGAACCTCCTTGAGCCAAAATTCACACTTGGAGAACTTGGCGTAGAACTGATGTTCCCTGAGCTTATCAAGCACCAAACGCAAGTGCTTGGCATGATCTTCCTTGTTCTTCGAGGAAACCAGAATGTCGTCGAGATAGACCAAAACGAAGTCATTGGTGTAGGCGTTGAAGATGAAGTTCATCATGCGGGAGAACGTCGGAGGAGCGTTGACGAGACCAAAAGACATGATAGTGTATTCATATGAACCAAAGCTTGTCCTAAAAGCCGTCTTGGGAATATCTTGCTCACAAATTCGAATCTGATGATAACCCATACGGAGATCAAGCTTGGAGAATACGTGGGCACCTTTGAGTTGTACGAACAGATCATTGATGTTGGGAAGTGGGTATTTGTTCTTGATGGTCTTCTTGTTCACTGGACGGTAATCAACACAAAGTCGGTCCGTTCCATCCTTCTTCTTCACAAAATGAACACCACAACCCCATGGAGAAGAACTAGGCCGGATGAGACCCATTTTCTCTTGAATATCGAGTTGCTTCTTCAGCTCCTTCAACTCTTCAGGTCCGATCTTGTAAGGACGCTTGCACACAGGTTCTGTGCCAGGCTCAAGATCAATAACGAATTCAATTGGCCAGTGCGGAGGCATTCCTGGAAGCTCTTCTAGAAAGAGGTCTTGTTATTCGCAAACGACTGGAATTTGCGAGATGGCATCGAGTTCACCCTTCTCATTGAGAGAAAACAAACGGATGGTATTATCCCGAGCGGCAAAGACAATTACATCCTCAGACGAATGAGTCAATCGAATTTGCCTGGCTGCACAATCAAGCTGAGCCTTGTGCTTAGAAAGCCAATCCATCCCGAGGATAAGATCAATATCCGAGTTACCAAGAACCATCGGAGAAGCCAGAAACTTGAAATCACCCATCATGATAGAAACATCTGGAATCTCATGATTAGTGAGCAAACATTTACCCGGAGAGACAACTGCTAACGGTTTATGCATAACTTGGGAAGTCAACTCATGCTTAGATGCAAAAGGTTTCGAGATGAAGCAATGCGATGCACCAGTGTCAAAAAGAACTTTTGCAGGAACATCGTTAATAGGAAGGTTACCCATAATCACATCTGACGAGTCCTCTGCCTGGGCTGCGTTCATCAAGTTGACCTTGGCATGCTTGGGGTTATGCTTGACCACAGCTGTACTTGCCGATCTGACAGTAGGAGGAGGAGGAAGACGCCTCTGTTTGAGACACTTGTTGGCATAGTGACCCTTCTGTTGGCACTTGTTGCACGTGACCTATGAAAGCGGACGGTGATACGGAGCACTCGATCTTGGAGGTTGAGGCGAAGTCTTGTTCTGAAAGCCAGGGTTGGGTGGGTGGGAAGAACCACTGCCACCTTTGCTCTTCTACTGATACGGCTGACGGAACGGAGGAGGAGGAAGCCAATACTTCTGCTGCTTGGCCACTTGAGTAGAGGAAGAATAAGTAACATCTCTGACTCGCTTCTTGGAAGCATCACACTTCAACTGAGTAGCCTCTTGTTTCAGTGCCATGTTGTCGAACTCATCGTATCTCAAGGGTTCGAAGAGAACAAGAGCTAGCTGAATTTCTTCTCTGAGACCACCCCTGAACTAGTATATCATGCTCTTCTCATCAGGTACGTCCTGCTTAGCAAAGCGGGCGATCTTCTGGAACAACTTGTTGTAGTCATAGACAGACAAAGAGCCTTGCTTCAGATTGCGGAATTCCTCACGCTTGCTTTCAACCACGCTCTGTGGAATATGATGAGCTCGGAAATCTCGACGGAAATCATCCCAAGTGATAACACGTCCACCTCGGGAATCCTTGTACTGCTGGAACCATTCTGCAACTTGATCTTTGAGTTGGAAGGAAGCGAACTTAACAAAGTCCTCATGCCTGATGTTACTGCACTCGAAATGCTTGCCTAGATCCACAAGCCAATCGTCAGCATCGGTTGCCTCAACACAATTGCTGAAAGTCTTTGGCCCGTTAGCAAGGAACTGGTTGAGTGTAACAAAGTGATTTTGAGTGCTGCCTTGATTCCCTTGGTTGCCTTGATTGCGCTCTCGAAGAATTTGCATGATCAGCTCTGTGTTTGCATTGCTTGCGGCCATCACAGCTTGCCATGTCTCCGAAGGAGGTGGAGGTGGTGGCGGATCAGGATTCGGAGTCGTGCGCGTTGGAGGAGCCATCCTGAAGAGGTTGATCACCATTAGCACATTGATAGACAAATATTGAAGTTGAATCCAACGGAATGAAAATTGCAACATATAGTCTTCACATCCCAACAAAATGAACGAATGCATTCCTCTTGAAATGGTCACATATCCATAAATTGAGAAGCCACGTAGAATTAAGGTAGAGAAATAAATCAACAAGTTACGGATGAAGAACGAATAATCGGTAAGAAATCCCAATCTCAAACCAATATCCGTGGAAGAAGAACTAGAGCTACTAGAATTCCCACCTATGAAACTCCCGAACCTTTTCGGTTATGCAATCAGGTGTTGGGGATACAGGGGAAGCATAATATCTCACCCAAACTAGCAAATCCTACATCCAGCTGTATCCATCCTTCAACACATAACCAAGAAACCTTCGGAAAACATCTACCTCAACCTTCAAAAAGCATCCGTTATACATGTTATGGCGATACTCCCGAACTCCCGCCCCAGTACTAGGTGGCGTCGAGGTTATCTCACCAACGAACTGCATAAAAGAGATTTTCGATGTCGGCGTACTAAACTAAGGTATTCCAGAACTGCAACGATAAAATTATGATGACAACACCTCAGAGCTCAACTCCTCGGGACACTTCCACTAAAGCCCTGACAGGAGGCACCAAGACAATGTTCTCATCATAAAACCATCGGAACAATTCCAAGATACCCGCGTGACCCTAAATTTTTTTTTAGTGAAATTTGAGAAGAGAAGAGTCAAAACTCTACGTCAGGATGCCTTACCAGAGCGATGAGGAGACTGTGAAGTAAAAAGAATTCCTAATCTCTCCGATATATAATTCCTAAAAGACTCAAAACATTTTTCTAGACACAACTCGGCTGCTAAAAATGATCAAGCAATGGGGCTCCTAAGGTCGGGGAAGGCTCTGATTACCATCTTGTAACACCCTCGGTGAGACTATATCTCCCACGTGTCGAGGCACGACTTAGAGGCATAATCGCATTGAAGGCATATGTCGCAAGTTAGGCAATCTTCACAACATCCCATGTAATATAATAATGAAAGGGGAGATAACATAGTTGGCTTACACTCGCCACGTCAATCAAGTACATAAATAACATTACATCATCCAATCACTCATGGCCCGACTACGGCACCAAAATAAAAGAGAACCCAACATGCGACAACGGTCCCGTTCACCCCCAACTGGGCACCACTACTGATCATCGGGAAAGGAAACATAGTAACGTTGAGAGTCCTCGTCGAACTCCCGCTTGAGCTCATACGCGTCTCCTGGAGCGGAATCATCAGGCCCTGAATCTGGTGTAATAGTAAACTGTGAGCCACAAGGACTCAACAATCTTGCACCCTCGCGATCAAGACTATTTAAGCTTATAGGTATGGCAATGTAAATATGTGGAGCTGCAGCAAGTGACTAGCAAGTATGGTGGCTAACTTATTCGCAAAAGAGAGCGAGAAGAGAAGGCAAAGCGTGAGCGAGAAACTAGAGAGCAACCTGCGCAAACATTACTCCAACACCGTGTCCACTTCCCGGACTCCGCCGAGAAGAGGCCATCACGGTAACACACTCAATTGATTCATTTTAATTAAGTTAAGGTTCAAGTTATCTACAACCGGACATCAACAAATTCCCATCTGCCCATAACCGCGGGCACGGCTTTCGAAAGTTCAATCCCTGTAGGGGAGTCCCAACTTAGCCCATGACAAGCTCTCACGGTCAACGAAGGAATAGACCTCCTCCCAAGACGTTCCGATCAGACTCGGTATCTCAGTAATTCAAGACACTTCGACAGGTTAAAAAAAGACCCGCAACACCGCCTGAATGTGCCGACAAATCCCGATAGGAGCTGCACATATCTCTTTCTCAGGGCACACTCAGATTGTCCAAACTTCCGGTAGGCCAGCCCAGAGTTGCCCCTGGTAGCCACCGGCAGCTGACGGTTTGGATCAACACTCAGAGGAGCACTAGC
>NC_057800.1:264537696-264540207 GCF_018294505.1 Triticum aestivum
TAATGATGACCCTTGAGTCTACAGAACCCAAGGGAAAGAAAAGGCTAGCTGGCAAATAGTAAAACCAAGGTTGGGCATTGCTAGAATAGCTTTAATCAAGGCGAACTATCAAGGGGTTCCCATTATAACCCAACCGCGTAAGGAACGCAAAATCTGGGAACATAACACCGATATGACGGAAACTAGGGTGGCAGGAGTGGAACAAAACACTAGGAGAGAGGCCGAGCCTTCCACCCTTTACCAAGTATATAGATGCATTAAAATAACATAGCAATATAATGATATCCCAACAAGTAAATAAATGTTCCAACAAGGAACGGCCTCCAATCTTCACCTGCAACTAGCAACGCTATAAGAGGGCTGAGCAAAGCGGTAACATAGCCAATCAATGGTTTGCTAGGACAAGGTGGGTTAGAGGTTTGACATGGCAATTTGGGAGGCTTGCAAGCAAGTGGTAGGCATCGCAGCATTGGCATAGCAAAAGAGCGAGCAAACTAGCATAGCAAAGATAGTAGTGATTTCGAGGGTATGATCATCTTGCCTACACAGTTGTCAGAGTTGACTGGATCCTCGAAAGCAAACTCAACGGGCTCCTCATTAGAGAACTCGTCTCCCGGCTCTACCCAAACAAGACAAACAAGCAACAACAACGCAATCAACCACGTGCAAACACAATGCAAAGATGGTATGCTATGCGGGATGCGATGCGGGATGCAAAATGCAAGATATGACAGGAAATGCATGAACCTTGCCTCAACATGGAAATCCAAGTGTTCCACTGGAAAGATGAGATGAAATCGCTTGAAAACGATATAAAGAACGCCGGAATCGGAGTTAGGGTTTGGAAATGGCAAGCGATTCAAAAATGACACCGGTCTGCGATTTACAGCAAGTAGGCATCTAAATGCAACGAAATGAACATGCTACAACACCCAAATATGACAACAAAATACATGGCAGGGATTCACACAAGATTCTTAACAAAAGTTTAGCACTGAGCTACGGCCAATTCATCCATTAACAGGTTCAAACAAGCATGGCAAAACTGCATATGACAAACAGATCTCAGACTTGGTGAAATTAACACTTGTCTGAAATTTCAGACCAGTTAGCACTCTTCGGAGCAACAAAACTACATGCTACATGACCTGATCATGGCAAATTAAAGGATGGAATGGAGCTACTCAAAGAGCTTAACAAAAGTCCCTTAGTGACCTTGAGCCAAAAGGGATCAGAAAATACAATTGCAAGCATGTGAACATAGCAAAAACATAATCAGATCACAGACTTAGTGAAAATTGACACATGCTGAAATATAACTCAAGTAGGCATGTTTTCGAGCTCGATGCACTCACTACGGTGCAAGTCATGGCAATACAAGCATACACCCATCAAGAAGGCACAAAATTCAATCTAGACATGGCAAGAACAATAGCATAGCATGCACGGATCAACTACAACATCACCGGCAAAATTGCAAACAAGTTGACAATATGCCCAGATTTGCAAAGTAGCAAAAGTAGAGCTCGATTGACTCAAACTAGGGTGCTCCATAATTGCAAACAAAGACATGGATGGATAGACCACTACAAGATTAACAAAACATCCTTACTGTTCATCCTCAAAAGAGGCACGGATCACTAGGAAACAACAAGAACATATGGCATCATGAGATAAACAGATCCAGGACTTTACTAAGTCCCTGAAAACAGAATTAGCAAGTGCACCACTTTGCAAGCTTGCACAAGTCCCCACACACATCAAAAAAATACATGGGTTGCACCTCTGGAAAGATGACAAAACCCTTAACAAAACACATGTAGAGCATCAGGGCATATCATGCACACATTAATCATGGCAAAAATGACAAAAACCTAAATGGAGTAGCAGATCTGACAATTAACTCAAGTAGCCCTCTTCCAATAGCATTTCTGGCATCAAGATGGACTCAAATGAAAAGTATGCAATGGAATGAAATTATGTACTCTCTGAGATGAACATTTTGATATGCTATATGCATGAATCGGAGCTACGGATGCAAAGTTACGGAGCCGTGAACATGAGCACTTGGATCTGAGAAATCTGGGACTTAGACAAAAATTTACCACCGGATCTAGGGTTTGACCCGGCACGCAGATCGAGGCGGCGGCGCGCACTGTTCACCGGCGTTGACGGAGCTCGCCAGCGACGGCAGGGGGCGGCGCCAGCGAGGCAGACCCGGGGCGGATCCGGTCGGATCTCGCCCAATCCGGGCGCGGACACCGAGGAGCGGTGCCGGACGGTGAGCTTGGCGAGGCGGGGCGGCGAGCTTCCCGTGGCGGCGGCGAGGTTCCGGTGGCGGCAGTGGCGCGGCCGGCGACGAGGAGGTGAGGCGGGCGGCGCCTGCTCGGGCTGAGGAGGATGGAGGCGGGCGCGCGGCGGCGGAGGGAGTGGGCCACGGGGGCCGGCTGCGGGCTCCTGGGCCGGAGCGGTGGGCGGCGGTGCAGGCGAGTCGGCGGCTGACACGTGGCG
>NC_057800.1:264540551-264574060 GCF_018294505.1 Triticum aestivum
GGTGGCGGACACGTCCGTCGGCAGGGAAAATGTCTGGCGGCGCGCGAGGTGGATTTTTAGGGTTTCGGGGGGAGAGGAAGATCCGGATTTCGGGGGGTGTTTAAATAGGCATAGAGGGAGCTAGGAGAGTCCAAATGAGGTGCGGTTTTCGGCCAGCGATCGTGATCGAACGCTCTAGATGATGGAGCAGAGCTAGGTGGGTTTTGGGCCAAATTGGAGGGGTGTTGGGCTGAAACACACACGAGGCCTTTTCGGTCCCTCGGTTAACCGTTGGAGTATCAAACGAAGTCCAAATGGTATGAAACTTGACAGACGGTCTACCGATAGTAAACCAAGGCCGCTTGGCAAGTCTTGGTGCAATCTGGAAATGTTTAATCCCCTCAAACGAAAGAAAGCTAGAAATGACCACCGGAGGAGAACGAAATGCCGGAATGCAAAACGGACAATGGGGAAAAAGCTCGAATGCATGAGAGGAACACGTATGCAAATGTGATGCACATGATGACATGATATGAGATGCATGACAACGGCAACAACACACGGAGACAAGGACCCGAATCCGAGAAAATAAATATAACTTAACGCCGAAACGGCAAGAGTTGGAGTACAAATTGGGAAAGTTACATCCGGGGTGTTACACTATCGGCGATGCAGGGCTCTCTGGCGAGGGGCAAGTGGGTGGGGCGAGTCAGCAGGACGAGGGGGAGGCAGTGGAGGTATTGGGCAGATGAGGGGAGGCATGTGGTGGCCGGACCCAAGCCAAGGCCGAGGAGGCCATGGAGGATGACGGTGAACCACAACTAGATGTGGCGATTCCAGAGGGCAAATGAGGTGACGGGGGGAGTGATGAGGAGCGGGGGGACCTCGGGCACTCCTTATATAGCCCCGAGGAGGCGTCTCGAGCTCACAGGCGTGCTCCAACTTGCAAACAATGGAGGACAGAGCCGGTTTGCGGCACGGGCATGTCCTTTGCGGCTCATTTATGGCGAACCACGACGTGACAGCGATGTAGGGTGACGCAGGGCATCACGGGGGTGCTACTAGACATGAATGGAGGTCGAGACGAAGAGGGAGGAGACGAGCATAGTGGCCGGAACAAGCCAGAGCACGCCTGCAGCCGTGACACAAGCGTGATCACCACGCGCACTAGCGCAAGCGGCACTCTTTGGCATGGCCAACCATGTGTAGTGGATGGACCTTGGTGCCCTCAGTCAAAATCAGGAAATAAATCGGTCCAAAGAAGAGATTTGCACTTAGCTCCAAAGTAAATTAGTAAGACGGTGTTTGTAACTTCCTGTGGTTAAACCAGCTCGGTAACGTGGTAAAAAGTTTGTCTAGCGATGATCACACACTAAGGTGATTGTGATCACCAAAAATCAGACTTAGAGGAGGAGTATTAATGAGGGTTGTTGTAGAAAGTGCAAAACTGGCCAGAATTAGGGATTTAGATGATACACTCACATACTTGATTTCTGTGAGCTGAAATTTGGCATAGAGGGGTTATATGATGATATGAAGCTGTTGTAAAGATTTCATGCCATTTGGAAATACCAAAGTGGCACTTGCTCCCGAAAGCTTCATTCTGGACAGAAACTTGGAAAAATTGCACAGGGCAATTCGATTAACCAATTAAGGTAAACTTGGTGGAAGGAGTTGATATAGGTAGAAGCATGTCCTGGTAAATTTTCAGCTCAATTCAAGCAATACAAAATATAGTTGCTTCACAAACTGAAAATCTGACCAGAAACTAAGATTTGGGGCTGGGCTCACATATATGAGTTACATGTGCTCATATTTGGTGGAGAGTCATTATTTGATCATAGGAAGGACCTAGTAAAATTTCAACTCATTTGGATATTCCTATCATGTACTTCCTTCACAATCACTTCCCTCAGACAGGAACTTTGAAAAATTGCTCAAGAATATTTACTAGGCAAATTAAGTTGAATTTTGGCACAGGTCAATTATTTGGACAGGAAAATATGTCCAAGATGTTTGGGTTGAATTGGGAAAAGATAAATGGCACTTGCTTCACAATGTGCTATTTAGGACAGAATAGGAAATGAATTATTGGAGGATTATTTTTTAACATGGAAATGAATTATTTTTCCATATTTGAGCAAGATAGGACCCAAAAAATTTATTAATATTATTTGTGAATTTTAGGAGTGACAGAAATATAGGTTGCTTCACAACCTAGGGTTTAAGGGTTATTGCTTTATTAGAAAAAGGAATATTCCCACCAATAGAATTCTGGATTAGGTCAAGGATGGAAATGACATATCTTGGGATGATGAAGAGGGTGACAAGCCACTATGAAACCAAGGAAGACATGATCTTCCCAAGTTTCAGAACCACATAGCCACGGAAAAGCAAAACAAAACAGGAAATCCAAGAAAATCAAAGTAAAAAAGAAAAGGGCAAAAATCCAGGCTGTTACACGGTTCCGGCGAGATCCTGCTCGGACCCGCCCCAAGCGCCCGTCCCCGGCCATCTTTGCCGGCCAACCTCGCCGGAGTCCACTCCACGTCGAATCTGGGCGGGCGGATGAGATCCACAGTCCCCTGATCCAAACGTCGTGCCCCCATCCCGCTCCGCTCCGTCCCGAGATCTCCCCGTCCAACTTTTTGTGGGGTATAAATTTCGTCTAAGTCCCTGCGTTTGCATCTCATGTGTGCATCTTCATCATGTCATAACTCCGTGCATGTTGCTTCGTTTTGCATGCATGAGATATCTGAATGTTCATCTCTGAGTGCTCTAGATGTTGATGTAGTTTGCTTGCATGTTAGGGTTGGTGTTGCCATGAGTAGCTACATTAATATGCCTTCTTGCTATTGGTTACATTCACTTGCCATGATATGCTTTATGTTGAGTTAACCAAGCTTTCAAACATGTCTACTTGTTGTTGTTTCTGCCATGTTCAGTAAGTTTCACAAACTCTGTGAAATTTTTATCATTTCCATTCTTGCCATGATCTTCTATTGTTTTCTAGCAGTTGTTCAGTGATCATGTTTTGTAGTGCTCTACCTGTACATGCTTGCCATGCCCTTTGAGGCTATGAAATGTTCCTGTAGCATACACTTTTGTTGTCTCAAAATATGCATCATGAATATGTTTTCAGCCTTCCTCTGTTTTTCACTAAGTCTGGGAATCTGTTATAACTTGCAATCTTGTCTTGATGAATGCCATTGATCTATGGGTTATATGGAGATGCTCAGTAATCATGTTTTGCCATGTATCACCTGTACTTCAATCCCATATTTTTGGTTGCTATGATCTTGCAATGTAGCATCATTGTTTCATGCCTCCAACATGTCAACATATTATTTCTGCTCACATGTATGCCCTGTTTTTCACAATCATAATCTGTGTTATATTGTTGCTTCTTGCATTGATCATGTTGGATTAAACCTGATGCCTATGAACCTGAACCTTCATGTTATTTGAAGCATGCAATCTGTAATTTGAGTGCATATCATGTTTGTGTCCCTATGTTTCCTGTAGCATGCTGTTTCCTTGATTGTAAAGTGCCTAGTTGTTGTTTTGGACAGGTTGTCCTTTAAACTTGTATTGGGTGTATGTGTTGAACCGTGGCTCCGATTGGAGCATGCTCTACATGAAACTTGCTTCGTTTTGCATGTATTTTCATGTTACCTTGTTGCATCCTTGTTTTGGAGTGTTTGTGATGTTGTTTTGTTTGCATTTGCATCAATGCCATGTTTAACTTGTGTTGCTCATATCTTCTAGGACATGACTCCAAATTAAATGAACTTTATATGTAACTTGACTAGAAACATGAGTAGATCATCTTGGTGCACTTTAACATGGTGTTTAACAACTTCAACATAATGTGTTATTCAGATCTGGACCAATTTCGAAATTTGCATATGTGGAGTTTTCGGAATTGTAATATGTTGATACCGACCTCATTTAAACTTGCTTTGATGTGATGTTCTTGTATGCATGCTCTTTTGCCATGAGTATCATCATGTAGCCTTGTCATGCATCATGCTTGGTTGAGCATCATGTCATGTGTTGTGTGTTTACCATGTTGTTTGCTTCTTTCCAGTTGTGCTCCTTCTCGATAGTTCATGTTTCATTGAGATTGTGAGGATTCGTTCGACTACATGGGACCGTCTTCTTCATGGACTCGTTCTTATTCCTAGCGGGATTTCAGGCAAGATGACCGTCACCTTGGATCTCACTACTATCTTTGCTATGCTAGTTTTCCTGATGCTATCGCTATGTCGCACGACCTACCACGTGTTTCTCAAGCCTCCTAAATTGCCATGATAGCCTCTAACCCTTTCCACCAACCTAGCAAACCGTTTTTGGCTATGTTACCGCTTTGCTCAGCCCCTCTTATAGAGTTTCTAGTTGTAGGTGCAGTTGCAGGGTGTTCCATGTTGGGACATGGATATCATGGGATATCACAATATTTCTTATTTAATTAACGCATCTATATACTTCGTAAAGGGCGGAAGGCTTGGCATTTTGCCTGGTGTTTTGTTCCACTCTTGGTGCCCTAGTTTCCGTCATACCGGTGTTATGTTCCTTGATTTTGCATCCCTAACACGGTGAGGGTTTATGGGCCCCTCTTGACAGTCCTCTTTGAATAAAACTCTTCCAGCAAGGCCCAACATTGGTTATAACATTTGCAATAATAATATGGACCTAAATAATTAATTGGCATAGGGCGTCATGAACACGAGGATTCTTTATTCCCTACAAACAGGGGGGCAGTGCTGATGGTGTTAGTCCGAAATGGGTAGACTGCTGGGCCACCAGGAGGAAGCTCGAGGATCTGGTTTTACTCCTAGGATGTCCCATCCGGACGTGCCTGAGACAAGATAGGCACGACTACTATCAGGGTGTCGGCACGCCAGGAGGTCCTGCTGGATTTGTTTTACCATTGTCGAAATGTCTTGTGCATCGGGATTCCAAGTCTGATCGGAGAGTCCCGCGATGGAGGATTGTCTCCATGGATTGTGAGCTTGTCATGGGCTATGTTGGGACAACCCTACATGGTTTAAACTTTTGAGAGCCGTGCCCACGGTTATGTGGTAGATGGAAATTTATTAATATCCTATTGTAGAGGACTTGAAGTAAACTCAATTAAAATACACCAACCGCGTGCATAACTGTGACTGTCTCTTTTCGGGGAAGTACGAGAGGAGAACACGGTTGGGTTATGTTTGAACGTAAGTACTTCAGGACCACTTGTTGAGCATTACTAGTTTGCGATCGTTTGCGTAGATTCTCATCTTACTATTGTACTAGTAAGTTAGCCACCATACATGCTTAGTCACTTGCTGCAACCTCACCACTTACCATTTCCTACCCATTAAGCTTTGCTAGTCTTTATACCCATGGTAATGGGATTGCTGAGTCCTCGTGGCTCACAGATAACTACAACCACAGTTGCAGGTGCACGTAATGCGATGATCCGGCATGAGAGCGATGTTTACTTGTTTTGGAGTTCTTCTTCTTCTTCGTCGATCTTGGGATAGGTTCCTGGTCGGCAGCCTGAGCTAGCAGGGTGGATGTTGTTTGAGTTTCTGTTTTTGTTTCATCCGTAGTCGGATGTTGTTCTTATGTATGATGTTTGATGTATTCATGTGGCATTTGTATGCCCTGTATGTATCCCCAACTATTATCTAATGGTACGATCTAATGATAACCACCTTGCAAAAGCGTCTCCAATATGCGCTTCTATCCTTGGTGGGAGCTTTGAGTTCCCTTAGGATAGAGTCTCATATTGGGTGTGACACCCTGGCACGGCGCCCCCGTTCCCAGCAGGACTGGCGTGCTAGGGGATGCAAAGGCGGGGCCCAGACACGGGTCCATCCTCACACCCCGCAGAGCAAGGTGTCGCGCAGAGGTAGGTCCTCTGCCGAGGGAGGCACCGACGAGCCCTTCCCCCTCGGCAGAGGGCCCGTGGTCGCCGAGGGCGCCGCTAGTGTCCCCCTTGCCCCTTGGTCTCGTCCTGGTTTCTGGACGACCCAACGATGGTCGAGGGAGGCGCAAGGAGGGGCCCTCGTCAGGCGATATGAAGCGAGGCTCATGCTTGTGAAGGTGTCTACTCGTCACACTCTCACGTAATAATGAGTGGGGCTGTACACGCCCAGAGTCTCTAGTGTGACGCCCCTCGGCCTCGGGGGCTCCCGCCGATGTACAAGTGGAAGCACCATGCTCCGCGCTGGCCGTCGACACTGTTCCCCAATGACCATGCTCACATCTAGTGGAAGCACTTAGCTCCGTGTTGGTGAGAAGAGAAGAAGACGAGCTAGGTGTCAGACGCGGATGTTTGCCTCTGACCCTTTATTTGTAACTTGGTCTCCTTCTTCCTTTCGGATTGATAGTGTAAGTTGTTTTGTGTTATTTTAACTTGGGGGGAGTTTTTCTCTGGTTTCTACCAGATTTATTGCGTTCTGGGAGCGTGCTTTGTTTTTAAGGCTCGCACCCCCGACCCCCTCTTACGAGTGCCCCGCGGCTCGGGGGTTGGTCAACAGACAGCGTTGGGCGCGTCTGGGCAACCTGGATAGGACCCGCTCAGGCCGAGAGTGCACGTGCCGCAGGATTGCCACCTGCACATCTTGCCACGGTCCGCTGGACACTCCTGGCGTGGCCCTCTCGGACGGATCCGCTGGCTCCTCAGGAGGCCCAGAGCTTCGAGAGTTTATGAGGGCTCGCCTCAGGAGGAAGGCATGTCAGTAATCTCAGAACCCGCTCAAGGTCTGCTAGGATCAAGATAAGTCTCAGCGACAACCCTGCTCAGGGGCTCACAAGCCCGCAAAAGCACATTCCGGGTCCGGCTTAAAAGACAGAACATACATTTACATATACGAGGGGCTCCCCTCCAAAATACTCTCACGCCCTATGGGGCCGTGTCCATGTCTTTAAATGCAGGTTCACGTGAAGGAATGCGGGATTAACTGGACGTGCTACCCCCAGCACCGCCCTAGTCGCTCTCGTACGCGCTACTTGCGCTGTCACTTGCATCGTCTTCATCATCATCATCCGCGCCATCTTTGTCCGCCATGACCACCACCACGTCATCCTCGATGGAGAACGCCCTGACCAAAGCTTCCATATGATTTTCCACCCAGTGTGACACGTTGTCCCGGATAGCCCCGGGCACTGGGGCTATGGCGGCGTCAAAGTTGAAGTGGGGGTTAACGTTTAGAAGATGACTAAAGACGCATGATAACGCATGCCCAAGCAGGCCCCGGCTCCTCTACTCGACAAGCTCGCAAGCCCTTGCACCCTTGTCCTCTAGGCGTGTCATGACTTCTATAAAAAAGCGAAGGTGGCTGGCATTATCTTCCACGCGGGGATGAGGGATGCTGTCCTCACAGATGACGCTCACGGCTCGGTTGGCCCTCACCCTGAGGGCCTAAAGCATGAGGGCATGCTTGTGCTGCAGTGTCCACCGACGACACGCCTCCTCCCTATTCTGCTTCGCGAGGGACACGGCGTCATCAATATGTTGCTGGAGCAAGAGCAAGTTAGCACGCATGGTGACTAGGTTAGCCTGGGTAGAGATCTGAGCCGCCGCAGTGGCCCTCTCGCGCTGCTCCGTCTTGTTCAGCCTTGTCCTGAGGGTGGAGGTCCTGCCCTCAGCTTTGGCCTCCAGGAACTTCAGCTTCAGGTTGTACTCTTCAGCAAGATCTTCACGGGCCTTCACCACACTCCGGTCAAGCTCCTCCTAGATATTGGCTTCACGCATGGTGACAGCATCCTCAGCCAGGGCCACCTGGTGGTCCCTCGTCTCCAACCGCTCGAGCTCGAGGCTACACTCCAGGGCCTCCAACATCAGCGCCTCCTCGTGCTTCTGGATCTCCTCCTCTTCGGAAGGCGCTCCCCTCATTGATGCAAATACGGCCTTGCGCACCTCTATCTGGTGCTCGAGTGTAGTGTGCGAGGCTAGGAGTTCTCATTTTGCGCTCCTCGGCAGCCTGGCGATGATGGTCAGTTGACCTGGCCTCTTTTAGGGCCCGGGCACAGGCCTCGCGTGATGTAGCAAGGGACGCCTCGGCCTTCGCATTGGCGCGTTCATGCTGAAGACGCCCGATGTTGATGGCCACCTTCAACTGATGACAATCATCCGCCAGCCGAAGGTCCTCCGCCTCGAGGCGGGCCTCGATGTCAACTAGTTCTTCTCCGAGCCGGCTCTGAATGCCCATTGCCTCCTGGAAGATCTCAGGACGTATAGTGCCATTCCCACGCGCGAATTCCAGCTCCTGGCCAAACTCGTCCTTCACACCGGAGATTGCTGGGGAAGCCTCAGGCGGCCTACCTACCCCTAGCGGGGAGCTGGGGGCTGGCACCTTCCTCACCACCCTCCGGCCCTTGTTAGGGGCGCCAGGTGGTGTGACCTCTCCGCTCGAAGACGATGCCAAGGCTCGCTCCGCCCAACCACCGGTGACAACCAGCGGAGGAGCCCTCGGCATGCCTACCGCCCCCAGGATAGACCACGGAGGAGCAACGACATGAAAGAGGGATCAAGGCCACCTGCAGGCACGTCCGGCTCCAAGGCTGGCCCTGCGCCACGCACAGCGGACCAGCGGGGAGAGCTCGAGACCTGGGGGAGTCGAGGACTGGGGAGGCCACTTTGCAAGAGATCCCACTACTGAAGATGAAGGGATCATGAAGAGCCACTGTCAGGAAATGATGCAACAGTAAGGAAAACGCGAAGAAGAGGTACTTACTCATCTATGGCAATGTACTTCCTCTGCTTCAGCGGTGGGTAGGTGTCACCACTGCAACAGGAATCCCCTTTTCTCTTACGGAGTGCCTCGAAGTTCATGCGAAGCTGGCCGAAGCCCTGGGCGCGATCATCAGTGTCAGGGGCATTCGGCGGAACTCCTGAGGAGACGACGTTGGGAGCATTGGTTGGCGGCACCTCTTCGGCCTCCACCTCAAGACTGCTTTCCCGAGCTCCGGGTGCTGTCATAGAAGTGTTCCATGACATTACCAAAATTATCATCATGGAAGTGTCCACTTCCATGACGATAAATCGCGTGTCACAGAAGTGCTTTCGTCAAGGGTGACCGACACATGGCATCCACCGTAACGGAACACCGTTAAGCTATCAGGACAGGTTTTGGATCCGATATCCCGTTAACAGCCCCGACCAATGGGGATTTTCCACGTGTAAAATCATCATTTGCTAGAGGAAACACATGTCGGCTCATCGTTGGGACAGATGTCATCCACTCACTGGACAGAAGGCGCCTATGATACGTCGACATGTGGCACGGCCCAACAGTGGCCCATTCCTGTGAAAAGGACGGCCCGTTTCACTTGGTCAAAAGCTGGCGGGCCGGCCCATGGAAAGCCTGTTAACAGCTTGTTTGCATATAGCCCATTTACAGCCCGCTAACCCAAGGCCCGTTATGCCCTATCCGAATAAGGCCCAGTAGCGTCATCTGGGCCATCCAATATGATTCCAGCCCGTTTTCACTTCTAGCCCATGTATAGCCCATGACGTCTTTCGGCGCATATGAAGCCCTTTGTAACTCTTGGCCCATTAGCGACCCGTGCTGAAACTGTCCCGTAATGAACAGTGTATTACTTTACACCCATTAACGGCCCATGGTGAAACGGGCCTATAATGAACAGTGTATCACTTTATACCCATTAACGGCATGTTATTTCGTTGGGCCGTTTCAGCCCAAGTTAACTTTCGGCCTTCTGAAGGCCCATTTATTCTTGGGCTCATTTGCAGCATTCGGTTACTTACGGCCCGTTATTGTCATTTTTTGCTTGTGGGCCAAATTCAGCCCGTCGTTACAGTCTGCCCGTTTGTGGACCGTTAGTCTATTGGGCCATTTTCATAGCATTACCAAATACGGCCTATTAACGGCCCGTTATGGTCAGCCCATAAAACATACAATTTCCATTAAAGGCCCGTCTACGGCCCATTAATGGCCCGTACAAGACCCATAAATGAGTTGGCGGCCCATGGATCCTACGAGACGTAGAAGGCCCATGGATCCTACGAGGCGTAGAAGGCCCATGGATCCTATGAGACGTAGAAGGCCCATGGATCCTACGAGACGTAGAAGGCCCATGGATCCTACGAGACGTACAAGCCCCATGGATCCGACGGCCCGTGATGGGCCAAGGTCAGGCGAGTTGGCCCCTATTTGAATGATATAGCATATTCAAAGAATTATCCTACTCATTACTATCACCTCTAAAAAGCATACACTATACAACAAAGAGATCAAGGCATGGAAAGGTAGAATAATCCTACACTATACAATAAAGAAATTATAGCCGATTATACCCACTGGGCATTATGGTTCGGCACATGTGATAATAAAGCATACACAAACATCAAATTACATACACTGGGCAAATACAGCTCATACATCATGGACGCGCATCAAATTAACTCCATTTGAACTATAATCTCTTCAGAAAATAGGATTGGCCGGATTCAGATAGCACAAATTTTAGTCTACAAAATCTCCAATTCCTTCATGGTTACCTCAGTGTCTAGTTTCATTTTTGACTCCTACATCTAATACCTGCATGTCCAGTCTCAACTTGTTGATTATATGTTGACAATCATGTACACATTGTCTTGCCACCTCTAGTTGATGCTCGAGAACATCAACACATTCCAATTCCAATCCATAATCATTCGGTAATGGCCATGCCACACTGCTCGCAGATCTTTGTGTTGATGTCACTTCATCCTGAAATGTTTCTGTAAGTACACATGACTAGGGTAAAAATAAAGTTACAACAGTGAAGCGAAAAAGACACTATTTTGTACTACATGGCAAAACAGGACTAACAATAATGTTACACGTCACTTTCAAAAAAAAGTTACAGGTCATGAAGCATAAGCATGTGATATTTTAAAAATTATAAAAAAGATAGTCTGTGCAGCCTGCATACAGAAATCCCTCTTAGCTCACCAGAGGAGCATGATGTTGGGGCCCAATCGAAAACACAGACAAGTTACAAATTTAGACAGCATGTTGCTTATAAGTAAGTAAACAGTTGGCCATTCTATGCCTCAATTGAAGTCTTAGGGATCATAATGAACATCAGCCTCATGCAATAATAGTTGGTTAATAGACTTCAAAGCTTCAGGCACACTTCGGCAGAGTAATTAAATGATAATGCCTTTAATTATGTCAACTAATAGTGATACAAGTACCGAACATCAGGCATGATTATTTGGGCATCTCATTGACTAAGGACAAATAAAGCAATTGAAAAGAGAAAATTAACTATGCCTGGAACAAACAAGGAATTGAACTGTTGAGTTGCATACAGTGACTTACCTTAGCAGGTTGAAGAGGCTCAGCGCAGCTCCTACTTCTCTTGCAAGGCTCCTTCCTAACATATTGTACTTGGAAATCCTCAATCTTATCTTCATTGCACCCCCTCTGCAAGGTGACACAAACTAGTTACTCGTCTCCTTGGAAGTTAAATATGCATACTTTCCAGTCTGTGAACACAAAAGGATGAGATTATAAAAAAACAACAACACATAATGAAACATGCCACATCTCTTGCACTTGCATACAATGAAATGAGCATTTACTATGTCTGCACTATGTAAAAACTAGGCATATCTTCGAACTGGATCTCCAGGTACTCTTGGAGAGCCTACTATAGTGTACAGCCAAACCTTTATGTCACCTATGAGTTAGACAAGGCCACACTACAACAGCCCTTAGTGTTTAAATTGTTGACAAGCTCTGTTAGAGTGTTAGGTCAAGAATAGTAAGTAATCAAAGCAAACAGTTCTAGTATGGCTGGCTGATGCAAACAAGAAATTGAATAGATGTGTGAGCAAATCTTACATATCAAGAAAATAAGCAAAGAAAGAGGCTTAGAGACCATCACTTGACATACCAGATTTAAGCGGCATTTAAACATCATGTGCAACGTATGAACTAACATAAACATTGCATATTCTAGATTCTACAATGGAATGCACATGTATTAGGTTATGCCATGGATGATGATGCCTAAATGTACAGATAGCAGGCAGGAGTGATTCATCATTGCACACACAATTGAATTGCAGGTTAAGGGCCAGTTCGATTCCGCCTTTTCAGGGCATATTGTCAAAATAAGCCATAAAAGATGTAAAGAAGTCATTTTGAGTTATTGGCTTGGGCTTAACTAATTTCTCTTCGGAGGGGGGTGTTTTGGGTAGAACCTCAATAAAAATTGAAGGGAAGGGGAATAGTGAAATGACTCTGTTGTCTACCTATATTACACTCAAAATGCAACTGGTGATGCCCGTGTCACACCTGACCCTCAAGTAAAAACAAATACGCAAGCATTCATTGCCCTGCCCGCTTGCATCTCCTCTCCCCTTTCCCTCTACCTCGATCCCCTGCCTATAGAACTAGGGTTCCTCCAGCGAGCCGTCACCACTGGTCCCATCTGGCCTGGTCCTCAATGATGCTATGTCCAGTTAGGCTACATAGCCGGCGAGTAGGGGCAAATCTCCCTGGCTGCTCCTCCCTCTGGCGCCGCCCCTCATTCTCATGGTCTCCAGCAGCTTCTCCATTGTGGTTCGTCCAACCACTACTCCGGCGAGCGTTGCACAACTACGGCTGATGCCACACTGCGACAGAAGGCACCTTATTCCCCCTCCCCTCCCCTCCTCCCAGGCCATGGCCTTGACGTGCTGTTGAAGGATGAGCTCATCCAACAAGGTGAGGATCTCCTCTGATTTTTTGCCAAATTTTCATTCTGATCCACTATACGATGAATTGCTATGATCTGCTTCTGCTGCTGCTATATGATGCATTGCTATGAGCTGCTCCTGCTGCTGCTATGATGAATTGCTATGAGCTACTGCTGCTGTATGATGAGTTGCTATGAGCTGCTTCTGCTATATGATGAATTGCTATGAGCTGCTGCTGCTATCTGATGAGTTGCTACAGGCTGCTCCTGCTGCTGCTATATGATAAATTGCTATGAGCTACTCCTGCTGCTGCTATATGATGAATTGCTATGAGCTGCTGCTGGTATATGATGAATTGCAGACTCCTACTACTGTATGATGAGTTGCTATGAGTTGCTGTTGCTGCTATATGATGTTTTCAGGTGGTGCTGCTATACGATAATTACCAGCCTCTTGGACCATCGAATTTCAATAAATAATTGTTCTTCATTTAAATGTGGGTCACGCGTTCTTCGTTTAAATTAGGCAATGGGATCTCTATGGAAAACATTGACCAAATTAGATTGTACCAAGTAGATGGTATCTTTGTATTTGCATTTTGAGCAAATAGTGATGGTCTGTTTTCCTATCATATTAATTACTGCACTGGGTTCAATTTGTGATGTTTGCAAGTCAAATTAATTTCCATATGGGCATCAAAATGAAAAAAAATATAATGCAATCTAGACTTTCCATTGATCATACCAAAGATAAGCTAAAAACACAATGAAAAGAACTGGTTGGCTTATTACATGGAGCTTATATTCACAGGTGCTTATTTTCTTAGGATATTCCATGAAATTGCCATGTTCCATGAAATTGCCACATACATCTTGTACTTTTTCATTGTGTGACCCTATCTGCAAGTTGACACGGCTAATTTCAGACATCTCTACATGATACTACATTGCATATCCCTTGCGCATATTTAAACCACCAATTAACGATTGTGTGCGTACCATAAACTAGCCACGACTCTGTATGCTGGACTAGGAGGCACTCTAAGGGAGCCTAATGTAGTGCACTGGAATTCCTACATGCCACCTACGATTTTGTGTAATGTACTTCCGATGTTCCTAAATATATGTCTTTGTAGAGATTCTAGTATGGACCACATACAGATGTATATAGATGCATCTTCGAGTGTAGATTCACTCATTTTGCTCCGTATGTAGCCTATAGCGGAATCTCTAGAAAGACTTATATTTAGGAACAGATGTACGAGGTAGTATCATGTATGACATCTACATATCTAATTTTGCAGCCAGTAGTAGAAATCATTGTCTGCACAAAGGGATTATTGGTCGAAAATCCTAGCAAAGCACGCTAGCAGGCACAGAACAATACAAGAGAGAGAGACGCGCTTACAAGATAATAGCAATGCCTCAGTCCAGGATCTTGGTTGGCCAAGCTGTTAGATCTAGAAGAAACATCGTCCTTGTAGTTTTTGCCAGCTGCATAATAGGTAACAGCAACCGGTTAGTATATTTGAAGTACATCGGGCAGGTGATGCTGGACGGGTTCAAAGGTGACAAGTACCTAGGCCGTGGCGGGTGCTTGGCATCTCTCCAGACGCTGGGAATCAGGTTAGAAACGTCGAGGGTGATGATGCTCCGCTGGCTATCGGGGTCCGGTAAGGAGATCTAGAACCATCGAGTAGGGTGTTTGTGGAGCGGCTCCGGTAGGGTGGACTACGGTGTGGGCGAAGCGGATTTGTGGCCATGGACGAGGGCTTAGGTGAAGCTACTCCAGTGCTTGGGTTAAGGATGGTGTCGATGACGCGGATCTGCGGCCGTGTACGGGGCGTCAGAAGCTGCTCCGGTGGTTGGGTTAAGGATGGTCTCGACAATGCGGATCTGCGGCCGTGGACGGGGCGTCAGAAGCTGCTCCGATGGTTGGGTTAAGGGTGGTGTCGACGATGCGGATCTGCGGCCATGGACGGGGCGTCAGAAGCGGCTCCGGTAGGTTGGATGAGGCTGCGAGGAAGCGGATCTAATGCCGAGGACTTCTGATTTGGCAAAGCAGCCCCGGTAGTGTTGAGAATGGTATAGGCGAAGCTACTAAGATAGGGTTGACGATGGTGTCGGCGAAGCGGCTCCGGTAGGGTTGAGGAAGGTGACGGCGAAGCGGCTTCGGTAGGGTTGAGGAAGGTGTCGGCGAAGAGGATCAGAGGCCGTCAATGGGGGCATCAGTGGGGCTGCTATGGGGGGTGTGGACGAAGCGTCTCCAGTGGGAAGTACGAATTAGCCACTTCAGATGCGCGGCGGTTGACGAGAGTACCGGCGAAGCAGATTCGGCACTGTGGACAAGGCCCGCACTGAATGGGCTATGGTACAGTGGTGGATGAGCAGTCTACTTGTTTCTAGGGGAGGTGGGAGGGGTAGATGCGGCCGCAGAAGCAGATCTGGCGAGGTGGACGCCGTTGGCAGTGAATGGGCTATGGTATGCCGGTGGATGAGCAGTCTAGGCTTTCGAGAGGGGAGGGGAGAAAGGGCGATGAAGTACGGACGGCATGATGTAAGATGCTCTGGTGCTGTGGAGTTAGTCATTTTTCTGTAGGGGGAGAGGAAATGGGGGTGCCGTGTAGTGGGGGAACCGGAAGTTACCAAAGCAGCCCCGACCTATCATGTAGATGAGGGCGGTATTTTTACTGTTGGTCTCCGTGCACCAAGGACAAAAGGGGGCTTTCGCATGCTAAAGACTAAGGTGGCGGAAATTTTAGAAAGAGGTGGGAGATTTTGCCGCCCGCGGGATCGTTCGTATCCAGTTTCAACTAATTTTGGACCATGCTAGCGGGAAGGTCATGCTAGACTATGTACACGGGGCACGCGTCAGTAGTTAATAACTGGTGTGAAGTCCACCCCACAAAAAAAGACAATAACTTGGGATGATGCACCAATAACTTGGATGTTCACATGGGCGCGGCCAATCGTACGGGTGTAGTGGCGCGTTCACAAAAAAAGGGATCAAACGCTCAACCTATGTATTTCTCGTGTAAATAGATAATTTAGTGCCATTGGTTATTTACTTTAAACATAATGCATTGACGTGTTAGTGTAGAGGCGCACAAAAAGAAATGGATATTGTAGTCAGCTACTTAAAAGTGTTACCTCATATGATTACATAGCCTCCATTTCATAAATTGCGTACCCGTTGAATTCATATATGAATATTACATATATTACTTCAAAGTAGAAACTTAAATCATCCAAGACTAATGAATTTGAATGCAAGAGTAACAATGGTGCATGTACATGATAGCTACATTGGTTGTTTGAAGAAACATCACCGTAACTTTAAATAGAAAAAATGTGATATGTGCGTGTCCAATCTTTATAGCATTGAATCGATATTGTACCTTTGGCCACGATACGAAGTAGATATTGAGTTATGTTCCAGCAATGCACGTCCACGATCGCTAGATAGTGATACGTGAATGAATTGTGCAATCTCTCTCACACGCATACATATCTCATTTGCCTGTGGGCATCGGAGTCACACACGCGCACTTCGTGTATTTCTCTCCCTCCGTCCGGGTTAAATTCGTCTTTCTACCCCGTCCTACAAGTCTCTCACACAGAAACACACACGCTCTCTATGTCTAACATGCCCACCCCTTTAATTCCGCCCACCCATAGCCACTAATGTCTCAAAGTATAACAATGTCTCTCACACATATGTTATCTACCTATCCCTTAATATAGCTAGATATGTGTCACACAAACTCCTTCTCCCTACTAGCAAGATGCCCATGTGTTGCACGGAACATCAAGATGCATTTGTATGAGAAGTTTATCTTGTGGGAGAAAAATATGAATGAGGGAATGCCTTATTTGCAAATGCGGAGAGGGGTGTGGGTATCTTTTTGCAAAATTGCCATAGTTTCCTTCCTGTCCGCCGGATATAAATCGGATGGCCTATATTGCAGGATAGCAGGAACACCATCATCACCAACTCCGTTTTTTATAAGAGTGCATATATGTGAGTGTCACTGCCCCCCCCCCCACACCCACACTTCCCAACTCCGAAGGAGTAGGGTGACACCTCGATCTTGATACTAATCTATCGACTGACTTCTCTCTCAAACATACACACACACTACCCGGCGCCGAAGGAATAGGGTGGCACATCGATCTTGATAATAATCTATCTACTCCTCTTTCAAACACACACACACACACACTCTCCCTAGTTGTGCCTCTGTGCCTACCGCGCACACTCTCGATACGTCTTTCTCTCCCTCCCCCACCCCCAACAATGACAGCAGAAGGGTGACAACTCGATCTGATCATAATCTATCAATTGGTTTCTCTCTCAAACATTGTGTCTCGGTGCCTCGCTCGGTAGCCCCCTCGATATGTAGACTTCTTGCGCGCGCACAGCTGTAGTGACGATGATGCTGAACCTAGTGTGCCTTTTTTTACCGGCCTCATGTGATAGTTTTCACCCTGTTTTCTGTTAATTAACAAGGCAACCTTTTCTTTGTTACTACTAGTGAATCTGAAATCATTCGGGGTAGATATAAAATATATCACTTCAACCCAATTATCACAACAACTATTTTAAAAGAAATTAGCTAGTTGCCCGTGCGTTGCACGGAACATCAAGATGCATTTGTATGGGTAGTTTATCTTGTGAGAGAAAAGGTTGAACGAGGGAAGGCCTTATTTGCAAATGTGGAGAGACGTGTGGGTATATTTTTGCAAAATTGCCATAATTTATTTCCTATCCGTTAGATATAAGTCCGACGGCCTATATTGCAGGATGGCACGCACACCATCATCACCAACTCTGTTTTCTACTCCCTCCGTCCGAAAATACTTGTCATCAAAATGGATAAAAAGAGATGTATCTAAAACTAAAATACGTCTAGATACATTTCCTTTTAGAGATTTCAACAAGTGGCTATGACCGGACGTTACCAACATACTCAAAAAAGTAGTCCATAATTTTGATGTTACCCTCTTTTCTTGGCGGTGCAGTGCCATCTGGATACCTCATAAATAAATCAAGGACAAATCTGACCCCTTCCTGAAAAGACATACGGAGCAAAATGACTGAATCTACACTCTAATATATGTCTACATACACATCCGTATGTGGTAGTCCATTTGAAATCTGAAAAAGACAAATATTTAGGAAAGAATGGAGTATATATAAGAGTAGACATGGAGATGTATCACCAGCATGGTCTACAACAAAAATGTGTTGGGCTGGTTAGCGCCAGATGCTCGCAACGCGATGACATGAGTTCGAATTATGTCTTTTAACTTTATATTTTTATATTATATATTACTCTACTTATTTAATATATATTTCTTTCGCTACTGTACTGACAGTGGAACCCATAGAGTACTTAGAATACCAGACTAAGGATGGACTTGTTTGTTTTTAACTTTCTGTAAAAAGCTGTAGCCACCCTACAAGTCACGTGTACACTTCACATGCAATTATCTTTTTATAGAGGGACAATCATATAGGCAATTAACTCAAATGGATTGGATGTCACTCTATTATTTCCAGCATAAAGAGCATCTCCAATGGTAGCCGAAAAATTTCTTCCCGCTTCCTTAAGCGGAGGACGATATCAAACGCCAGCGGCATACATTTTTACAACTTTAACCAACCAGATGAAATTCGTGCAAACACGGACTGATTTCATATAAGCATGAAGGATCTCGTATAAAAAAGTCGGATCTTCATATAAACATGATGGATTTCATTACATTTACATGAACTAAGAGGTGCCAATCCAGTTCTCTTGTATAATTAATACTCCCTCCGTCCGGAAATACTTGTCCTAGAAATGGATGTATCTAGACATATTTTAGTTCTAAATGGCCGCCCGCAGATCCCTTTGTCTTCCTCATGTCTGTCAGACACTTGCAGGGTCAACGACGACCCTCGGAAGAGATGAAGCAGCAAAGAAACCACCTGAATCTGCGGTCGTCGCCTCAGCGGTGGCCTTCATGGGTCCCAAGTGGCGGAGGCCTCCCGTGTTCTACTTCTCCTCGATGATGGCGGCGGACACAGAGAAGCTGGCCACTGACTCGTCGCTCTCCACGCACCCGGCTTCTATCTCTGCCTGCATGGCGCTGCCTGTCGGTGTACAAAAAGAGGGGTACACTTTTTGTACCCCTATAACTGTGCACGGGCAGTCTGAGCCACGGGCACCACCACACCAAGCAAGGCAGGGGAGGTAAGCTAGGGTAAGACCGAAGCTCAAGAGAACTACGACGCCAAGGCCAAGACCATGAGCAGCAAAGGGGACGAAGCGGACTCCCCCGGAAAGATCCTTGCCGGGAGACAGTTCTAGCAGCCCCGGCAAGACCCTTGCCGCGGCAACTCGTCCCGCGCCTACGGAGCAAATCACCCTTGAGTCCACTGCCCCCAAAGGGCAAGGATTCGGGAGACATCCCCGTGGCGGCATGCAGATCTTCATGAGGACATTCAAGATTAGATACGCACTAAGGAGACGACAACCCTTGGCGGGATCCCAGCCGGGGAAGACCACAAGGCCCCGGCAAGCGCCTTGCCGGGGATGACAGCAGGCGCCTCGGCAAGACCCTTGCCGGGGCCCTAGCAAGGCCCTTGCCGAGGACACCCGTAGGGCCACCATCATCCTCCACCACCGCATGCATGCAGCTGCTGACCCAACCAGCTGGGCAGGCACCTGCATGGCGGCATGCAGATCTTCTGAAGACCCACCACTGCGCCACCTCAGCTGCCTGCCTACCTTCGTGGCATCTCAGGCATCGTTGGCTAGGGCGCGTGGTGACACAAGAAGGAGCGGCGACGGACGAGACAGATCTCTCCCGCGTCCCCGATAAAGCAAGCACACCTAAGCAAGATGCATTAAATGCGCCTTGTCATGTAATGCGAGGGATAACCTCGCATCACTGTTCCCTTTCCACCTCATGTGTGCCATTATGGCCACCCCTTTTCCTATAAAAGGAGGCCCGAGGCGACCAGGAGAGGGATTCGGCTTTTTGGAGCTCCTCACGCCCCATAGCTAGCTCAAGAACACAAATATACAATCCACCAAAGGAGGAGTAGGGTTTTACGCATCCTTGCGGCCCGAACCTGGATAAATGAACCGTGTGCTACATGTTAGATCCGCTCTTCTCACGACCCCGCGCCCCGCCAACCATAGTAGGGATTCTTGTGATCCCATAGGTGTCGTTCCGCACCGACATCTCTGGCGCACCAGGTAGGGGGTGCAGTTGTGAGAATCGGCTATAGTAATCAGCCCAGCACCCCTTCGTCTTCGTGGCTCTTGGAGAGGGAAGGAGGCCAGAAGATCAGCGCTCGAGCAACTACAAACAGAAGCTAAGTTGCACTGAACCCTTATTTGTTCTATCCTTCTTATATGAGGTTATTCCCCCCGGAGATGTCACGCCTTTGTATGAGAAACCTGCACGCCAGGGGGCTCTCCCACGATCGGCAACGCCCTTGCCCTATTTTGAGTATGCTCAATAGCTCAAGCGGCTACGTCGAGAATGGGAGAGTAGCCTTCCGCGATCAACAACGCTCTCGATTCTAACTCAAGTCAAGCTCGACAGTTCGAGCAGCCGCGCTTAGAACGGAAAGGTGGCTCGTCCGGCAGCACGCGTACCCAGCACGCCCATGGGGATCCGTCCCCAAAACGCCGCTAGGGGCTTCCGCGTCGGCGAGCCTACCCAATCGGCGTAGGGCGCGCATACAAAGAGGAATTGAACGGGGAAATAACGTGCATGAAATTAAAAGTACTTCAAAGTTATATTACATCACATCATTGTTGCGGTTCTAACTAAAGATGAAATTTGTCTTGGTCGTGAACCTGCAGCGGCGGTGAAGAACAGGATGCCTAATCCCGGCGCTGGCCTTCCACCCTCTTGATTTCGTCGATGCCGCTGATGACGGGCTTGATCCGCTCCTTGAGCACCGTGAGGTCAATACCATCCGGCAAGCTATCCATGACGGCACCGAAGTCGAGGTCAGGATTCCAGTACGTCATCTTGGTGAGGACCTTGGTCAGCTTGAGATCTCTGACGGAGTTTTGCGCTTCGAAGAGCTCCCCAGCCCTGCTGATGACCGCTCCTTGCGCCTCCACCAAGGCGCTATTGAGCGTGCTCGTCTCGTTGGACAGCTTGAGGGCCTGCTCCTTCAGCTCGTCCTGCGCCACCTCCAACTCCCTTACTTTGCCGGCACGGGCCAGAGCCTGGGCATCGAGTGCCTCCTTGTGCTTCTGCTCCAGCTCGCGAGTCCGCCGCGCGACAAGGGCCTCGAGCTCCTCATCCATTCCACGAAGCGCTGCGGCAAGCTTCGCCTCGCGCACGGTGAGGTCCTCTTCCTGGGAATCCAGTGCGGCTTGATGCTGGTTCCGGACGGCCTTGGCCACGGCAGCCAAGTTCGCCGCCTCTTCCTGGGCCTTCTCGGTGTCAGCCATCTTCATGGTGAGCTCGACATTGCGCTTGGCCAATTCCTCCTGAAGGGCCCTCTGCTCCTCGCGAGTCTGGTGGAACCAGGTCTGCGTCTCAGCAACGCGGACCTTGAAATCCACCTCCGCCTGGTCCACCGTTGCCATCCTGGACTTAACTTTGTCCAGACGGACACGGTAGAGCGCCTGGAGTTTTCGGAAGTTGGCCCCCATAGCGCAGAAAAGTTGCTCTTCTAGAGAACCATCACTGCCAACGCTCGGCTCACCGACAACCTCGAGCCCGGTGGCGGCAAGCACCTCGCCGTCAAAGACTTCCCCTTCGGCGGGCGCCTGGGAACTTGACACCCCTGGGAGATGGACGAAAAGATCATCGCCCACCTTTAGATACCTACCGGGGCCCGAGGTTGAGGAGGAGGGAGGCTGATCATCAACCACCTCTTCCTCGGTAGTGGCCTTGCCGGCTTCCCCGGCAGGCCCACCGTTGGCGCCCTCGGTAGAAACCTCGCCGGTCACCTTGGCGGCCGCCGCAGCGGTGTCCTCGGCAGCATCCTTGGCGGCCTCATCAGCGGCGACCTCGTCAGCATCCATGGCGGCCTCCTCAGCAACATTCCCAACAACAGTATCCACGTCCTCCATACCTATTGAAGGAGGGCCTGGGTAGTAATGGGAGCATTGAAGCCAAGAAAAAGAATAAGGAAAAAACATAGACGCAAGATAGGCGACTCACCAATGCCAGGCTGTGAAGCAGAAGTCCCCTCCCCGCCAGCATCCGGCGCCATGGCAGAGTCACCAGCGCCCAAGTTCCCCACTTCCTCCATGGGTGTGGGCTCCGTGCTTGATGCCCTTGCTGGGGACGCCCCTCGCGGCGGCGTAGTCAATGGGGGTGGTGTGTTGGGGGTAGCCCTCTGCGGCTCCTCCTGCTGCCGCTCCCCTTCTGCAAACCCGGCAAGGTCAACACCATAGCATCGAATGCCTACCACATGTCAAGTAACAGGAGGGTGACGAACTTACGCTGGGGGCTTCCGGGGGCTGCTGTCCGGGCCGCTCAACACCACCAGTGGCGTCTTTGAAGCCCCAGCTGGGGGCTGACTGCTCGCCGAGGCCTTCGCCCTCTTCACCCTCTGGGCCAATGTCTCTGCATCCCTGCAAAAGCAAAAACGGATCAAGATGGGTGGCTTAATTCAGAGGAATGGAAATGGCAGTAAGGAACGGAGTACTTACTCGTCATCCACCTCCTCCTGTTGCACCACTTTCCTCTTCCTCTTCGGGCTGAGAGGCCCGATATCAAAAGTGACCTCCGCGTCAACATCCGAGTCAACATCTGCCAGAGGAGGCGAAGACGGCGGGGTTTGTGCGCGCCCAGATGAAAAAGGGGCAGTTGTCTTCTTCTTCTTAGCGGCCTTCGTCAGCCTCTTGGCTGCCGTGGCCCTCGTGTGACGCCCAGGCCCCTCGAGGATCAATTGAGGCCGCGTAGCCCTGCCGGGCCAGACCGGCTCACCGGAGCCAGCCCGCCGCGAGACTCGCCCTCTTCCCCTGGTTGGCGTCGAGCCCGCCGCCACGTCCTCCTCTGACGACGACTCGTCGGCCGCGTCTTCGACGAGCGGAGATCCAGTGTCGGCGCTGCTGACCTCCCCGGAGGCCGCCGCCCATCGGGTGAGCTCCTCTTCCTCTGCAGCCGTTGCGGCCTTGTCCTCCACACCCCTGGCGCTGCCGGCCTCCATGGCAAGCTGTGCCTCCCTCGCCCTAGTGGCGATGTAGTCCAGCTCTGCCTAGGTGGTGTCCATGATAAGCCACCGCTCGGCGTCAGCATTGATGTACACCTCGATCAGGGTGTCAAATGATTGCTGCACATCCGCGTCCCTCAGCTCCTTCCAGCTCAGGACAGGGCCGTGTGCGTTACAGTCCGGCATCATGGTGATGATCTCGGACCGACGTGAATTGTTGCACAACGGGACCACCCCCGCTGGCAGCTTGAAAAACGGCCCCTTGAGGGCCTTGCCAACCTTTGCGGCAGCCCTCGCAGCCTTGCCGGTCCGTTCGACCTCGCCATCATAACCCACATCAAGCTGGAAAAGCCGCTGGCAGAAGTGGGCATGCGCCAGCACTATGAAGTTGTGATCGAGGCCGAGGCGGAGTCGCATAATGTCAGTCGGATTCGTAAAAAGCCAGGCTGGCCTCCCCTTGTTGTGCAACGGGGCGAACCGGTGATGAATGAAGTCTGCCCCGATCATCTCAAGGGTGAGTCCAGCCTGGGTGATCCGGAGAATCCTGGTGGTGGCGACGGTGAGCCTCCCATCGGCGACGTCGACATCACTCCAATCGCTGCGGCGGACCGGCGGCACACGGTGGACCTTGCAGAATTCCGGTGGGTTTTCATCTTCAATCCAGCACCACCGGCCACGCCATTCCTCCCACCTCTCCTTCACGGCACCGTCCAAGTACGCCCCTTGGATTTTGGGATCCAGGTGACGCAACCAGAGACGGCACCTCCCGGCTAGATCCGAGGGAAGAAGTAATGGCGGAAGAGCGCCATGTTGGGCTGCACCCCGGCAAAGCCTTCGCAAAGATGCGCGAAGAAAGCCATGCACACCACCGCATTCGGAGTAAAATCCAAGAGGCTAAAGCCGAAGGTGTGCATACCATCGCAGAAGAAATCGGAGAAAGGGGGGCATAACCCGCAAGAAAGATAATCGATGAAAAAGGGATACCGATTTGGAGTAGGATCGGCGCAAGCAGCAGGAATGATGCGCGTCACCGGGTGTCCCGAATTCTCTCCCCCCGTCTTCGCTCCCCATAGGGGCCTGATGGAGGCCCGAAGCTCTTGAACATCAACCATCAAGGGGAAGAAAAAGGTGGACTTTGTCCGGTCCCCCGACAGCACGCTCTCCGGCGGCTCCACAGTCCCGGCGCCCTTAGCCACCCCCTTGCCCTTGGCGAATTTGGGCACCATGGCGACCAAGAAGTTTAGAGGGCTGAGGAAGGGGGATGGCGAAGCAATGACGGCGGGCAATGGCGGAAGCTTAGGAAGGAAGGAAGAGAGGAAACGACGGCTGTGAGATTGGAAAAGGCGCGAGGAAATAGGAGAAAGTGAGCAGCGCGCCCGCGGTTATTCCTTCCTTATGGGGGAAAACACGGGCCGCCTCCTTTCACATTAACTGCGACGTGATGCATGTGTGCAGAGCCCAACCCCACGCATGTTGCCCACGTCACACGCACCTCCCCACGCCGCGCCACGCGCGGGAGTCGTGGGAAGCGCAACGCGCGAAGAATCTTACCGCGGTAAAAACCGCCCCGCCCGCCCGCACACCGTTCTTTGGGCCTAGCCCAACAACGCGTTGCACTTATGTGTGGACCAGGCCCGGTGGCTCCTGTCGGTGTACAAAAAGAGGGGTACACTTTTTGTACCCCTATAACTGTGCACGGGCAATCTGAGCCACGGGCACCACCACACCAAGCAAGGCAAGGGAGGTGAGCCAGGGTAAGACCGAAGCTCAAGAGAACTACGACGCCAAGGCCAAGACCACGAAGAGCAAAGGGTACGAAGCGGACTACCCCGGCAAGATCCTTGCCGGGAGACAGTTCTAGCAGCCCCGGCAAGACCCTTGCCGCGGCAACTCGTCCTGCGCCTACGGAGCAAATCACCCTTGAGTCCATTGCCTCCAAAGGGCAAGGATTTGGGAAACATCCCCGCGGCGGCATGCAGATCTTCGTGAAGACATTCAAGATCAGATACGCACTAAGGAGACGACAACCCTTGGCGGGATCCCAGCCGGGGAAGACCACAAGGCCCCCGGCAAGCGCCTTGCCGGGGATGACAGCAGGCGCCTCGGCAAGACCCTTGCCGGGGCCCCGGCAAGGCCCTTGCCAAGGACACCCACAGGGCCACCATCAGCCTCCACCACCGCATGCATGCAGCTGCCGACCCAACCAGCTGGGCAGGCACCTATGTGGCGGCATGCAGATCTTCGTGAAGACCCACCACTGCGCCATCTCAGCTGCCTGCCTACCTACGTGGCATCTCAGGCATCGCTGGCCAGGGCGCGTGGTGACACAAGAAGGAGCGGCGACGGACGAGACAGATCTCTCCCCCGTCCCCGATAAAGCAAGGACAGCTAAGCAAGACGCATTGAATGCGTCTTGTCATGTAATGCGATGGATAACCTCACATCATTGTTCCCTTTCGACCTCCTGTGCGCCTCTGTGGCCACCCCTTTTCCTATAAAAGGAGGACCGAGGCGACCAGGAGAGGGATTCGGCTTTTTGGAGCTCCTCACGCCCCATAGCTAGCTCAAAAACACAAATATGCAATCCACCAAAGGAGGAGTAGGGTTTTACGCATCCTTGCGGCCCTAACCTGGATAAACGAACCGTGTGCTACCTGTTAGATCCGCTCTTCTCACGACCCCACGCCCTGCCAACCGTAGTAGGGATTCTTGGGATCCCATAGGTGTCGTTCTGCACCGACACTGCCACAGGCATGGGAGGCGCGCCCACAGACACGGGAGGTGGGGCAACCGCAGACACTGGTGGCGCGAAATGACGCGGCAACGACGGCGCCCATACCAGCGTGCTCGGCGCCGTGCCGACGTGGAGCAACTCGCCACTCCTCATCGAGCTGAACGGGAGCAGCGAGTTGCTGAACCACGCGCCTGCTTGGGGCGGCAACTGGCTCCATCGGGCCAAGCGCGGTTGGTGAAGCACCAAGCGGCCTCGCCCGTATCCGGAGGGCTCGGCGGGCCACCCAGCCGGGTAATATGCCGGAGAACGGCTCGTCGGAAGCCATCGGAAGAGTGGAGAAAATGGTGAAGGAGGAGATTGGGGAGCGGCGGAGGGGTGCGATTCTTGCCCGATGTCTGTCTGGCCTCGTGTAAATAGAGGGCGGACGGTAGGAGCTTGGTCGGCGTCTGGCCTCGTTTAAACCGAGGGCGGATGGGAGGAGCACGACCAGTGTTGCGTTTAATTCCGCCCCACTCATGAACGGACGTGTGGCCGAAGTAGGATTCTCGGTTTGCATGCAGGTTTAACGGAGGGGTTTAATGGAGGCGCCGGGCGTGCAGCGGGCGGCGCATCACTATTCGATTTGACAACAGTAATGAGCCATCAAATCACAAAGGCCCTCGCATCTCATAAAACCGGCCGAGCTAGACTGCCCCGCCCTCTAGCCTTTTAAAAAATGTATATACTCCACTTTTGTACAGTAGTAGTATCGATGGATTGCGCCATGGAGCAAAACTTGAAATTAAAAAAGGTGGTACATATAGAGAGCGCTCGTCGCCAAATTATGCATATAGTACTCTTAAAAAGGCTTGTCACAATAATGGTGTCTAGAACAAGTGCACAACCCACCCCTTAAATAAAACTAAGCACCCTGGAATTCTTTGAGAAAACTAAGCACCCTGAAATTCTTTGACAACTAAACTGCTGGCTATATGATGTTGGCCATATATATTGTACGTTTATAATGTGAAGAAACGAGTGGTAGTACTATACCAACTAAAAGATGAAATGTAATAAATACTAGTATGTACATACTGAAGAGTTAAAGTAACAAGAAGAAACATAACATAGTTCTGCTGGGGGCTCAGCACAACACACCCCTCAAATTAAATTAAGCACACCTGAAATTAAACTTTGCACCTATTTCGGTAGACACTGCATTAGAACCACCATGAGCAACGACACTGCCACCTTACTCTGAGTCCTCGTCCACGTCCTCGACTTCGTCCTTATCCCTCTTCCTCTTGGCCAATACTTCTTTGCTTGAACCGCACAATTGGCTGTTGCTCTTCATCCAACCCTTGTAGATATTGAAGCAAAGGTAGCCGTCCATTGTCGCGTAGTGGATGTGGTCTATATCTAGTACAATCTGCTTCCATGCATGATGATTAAACGTGTATGGAGGTTTCTCCAGTTTACCGTACGAAGGATGAACCATGGCTCCTGCCAGGGTTAGCATTGAAGGCTGACGAGAGGACACCAACCGATTCTTCTGGAGGTCGAACGTGTTGCCTACAACGAGGCCTATCCGACATAGGACTTCTTTGTCATTACCAATGTCTACAGTAATGAATTTGACTAGGTTGCTCTCGCGGAAGTCCTTAAAATCATGGCACTCAATGTCGACATGGCATATGTGGTAGACCAAGCATAAGTCATGCACGCAAACCTGGATCACGGTGGGCTTCTTCCTCTCTTCGTCCTTTAGATCCTTCTCTTGTCCCAGGACTGTGGTGTACTCAACATCTAGCCCAACGACCCACTCATCATCTGAGTCTTCGAACATGCGTCTGAAGCGAGAAAGGCATCCTGTCACCGTCGCGGAAGAACGGGTGTAGATGACGTCGAACTCAACGCCGGTGATGGTTCTAACCTTGTACTCACCGCCGATCGGGGAGATTTGGGACGCCATGGATTTGGGAGGAGGGTTAGGATTAGTGGAACTGCCGTAATGTGAATGGACGGGACAACTAGGAGCGAACCGCCATAGTATTGAAGGACGTGCGGGGACGAGTAGGAGCGAACTGCCAGCGTGCATACGGCTGGGTAGTGGCTTTCCATTCTCCCATGATACGGGCTTCCGAGAGCCCTTGGATCTGAGATCGAATGGTTTCATGGCGTGATTCTAGACCTATGGGTGAATATCCTTTCCTGGAGGGTTATTCTACAAATTTTCAGCAACTTAGCATGCGACCGTTTGATCTCAGATCCAAGGGCTGCTAGGAGCCCGTATCGTGGTCGCGCCTACCACGACCGTCGCGTCGCTTGTGCGGTCGCGCCCTTGGATATTTAACACGGTGTGTTAGGCTATCTGATGTTGGCATGTCATGCATAGTCATCACTTAGTCACTCATACTACAACAAGGTTTTGGCTATATGGTTGGCTATAAGTGTATTTTTTTTACTTCTCTGTATCTCTTTCTTCGTACTCCCTCCGTCCCGTAATATAAGAACGTTTTTGACACTAGTGTAGTGTCAGTGCCAAAAACGTTCTTATATTATGGGACACAGTGAGTACTAGTATTTATTGCATTTGCCAAGGAGTGACCTCTTCCAATGAAATGGTGTTGCTAAGTTTGCTTCATTTAATTAGCTATAGACTCAAAATTGTCTTTTCACCTAGGTACACGCGCTTAGCACCGTTTCTTCCTTGGGTCACCAAACTAGTCTCTCTCTTCTTGATTAACTTGCCACATTAGACTTTATGCCTATGTGGCAAGCTTAAGCACCTGCAGGAGCAAGTAAGTACAATAGTGCGCTTTACATGGCATTTTTGCATATGTGGAGGAAAGAGAGGCACGGAAAAAGTGGAGAAGTGGGCTCTCATGCAAGAGCCAGCCTCTACTACATGGTGGAGCATTGGGAGAGGCACCTGTATGGAGGTGGTCAGGAATCGGGAGACTCACGCCGGTCGTAGCGCTGCAGTTAAAATGATAATGGCAAGTCAAATCACGGGGCCCCACCTGTCCAGCAGTAACTCGCTGTCAAATCACACAACCCTATGTTCATAGCAGCCTACTCCCTCGTCTTCTCACGTCTCTGTCGAACCGACTAGGCGGAACTGCCCCGCCTACCGTGCAGGAAAAGCCCGTGCAGTATACTCCCTCCGTCTAGGTGACCAAGGTGGAGAGGAAAACGAGAGAACTTAATGTTCAATACTTCGTATTTGCTAAGGCTTGTTGTAATGGTACTAGCCTTAGCAATTTTTATGAGGTGTCATAGAATTAAATGAAGAAAGAGAGAGAGTTGAGTACTATGTGTCATACATGGCAATAAATAAAGTACTACATGATACTAATATATGATACATGGCACAGGAGTACTAAGTATTATTAATACAGTTTTGCTAGAACTCATCTAGATGAGATATAATTTGGTCTCATTCATCTTTTATAGCCATTGGATGTGATGCTATATAAGATGTGTGTGTGGTGACTTGGGTTGTATTTGTTCTTGTGCAACGAACTGACCACTTCATGTCATGTTTGATAGTCTCAAGTCATTAAAAGCATACAAGCCCCACATCTCTTCTTGGTTGATTCCTCTATTTATGTCAAAAAATAAGAAACAACATGAGAGTTAATGCACCACGCATATGTGTTTACTATTTGGTTTTCGTAAGCTGACTTAATACTCACCTAGACAGAGGGAGTATTCAATTTGACAGCGGGCGACGCAGTTCCCAATACGGCTTTAATGCAGGCGAGGGAGGGAGTAGCGGTTCTCGATATGTTGAACGGACAATGCATGCTCCTTCAATTAATCCATGAGGGAAGTAATGGGAGGAGGTCCGGGAAAAGAGGCTGCACAATGTGAATGCAACGCAGTTTGCCCTCATTGCTCTCATATAATGGCGCCCCCCATTCCAATGCATCTACCACATTGTACGCACCTAAGCATTTGCCTAAGCACCTACACTAAGTGCAAAAGAGCTCACTCCAGACCCATGGCGGCGATGCGTGTGAGCAGCCAGTGGCTGCGCCAGATGGTCCAGGACGCCAGCCTGCGGCATGGAGCCGAGGATCATCTCCAGACGGTGTTGGAGACCGGCTGGTGGATGGCCGCCATCGACGCTAACTACAACTCTCAGTTGGACCAGATGATCGTTGCCGCCAGCAACAAGTTCACCGTCCTCAAGAAGCTCGCGGACGACATCGCCGTACTCCTCCAGCCCGCGCGCCCGGGCTCCTCATCGGCTGCCACCCTAATCGGCCTCCATGGCCGGAACCTCTTTCAATCACTGGTGGCCCTGCGACTGCCCGCCGACGCCACGAAGAATGTCCACCTGGAGGTCGCACTCACCGCAAGGCGCCTCACCCTGCAAGAATTCGTCGACCTACACATCCACGTGTAAGAGCAAATCATGTACATAGGTATCTACAAGGCCAGTGAGGATGCTACGACATTGGCCTTCCTCAACCGGCTGGAAGCCTTGGATGCCTTTGCTGAGAAGCACCTCGACCTCGCCACAAAAGCCACCGCTCCTTAGCCGCCGGTCGGTGGCCCAGCACACTAAGTTGAGGAGGAGGAGGTCGTACATTCGTCGACCCATCTTTCTTCTTGCCTTTTGTAACCACCACTGCAATCGCATCATCGTGGCCTTAAATCTTATTGTGTTGTTGCATTCTCGTTCCAGTCAATACCGACATGTGCGATCCCTTTGCTTAATTATATGCATCACTGTAACTAGTACTCCCTCCGTCAATTTATAAGTTGTGCTTACCTTTTCCATCAACTTCGTGTAATGTGCGGGCATCTTGCAAGAAACACTAGAATATTTCTATATAATCAGTATGTGATAGTCCATTTGAAATCTCAAAAAAGACAAATATTTAGGTACGAAGGGAGTAATATATTAGGAGTATATCAAAACTATAGTGATTTCTTTCAAGTTTGTGAACAAATACTACTATTCTACTACTTTGGATCCGTTGCAACGCACGGGCACAATGCTGGTAAAAGGAAAAGGCCTGCCACGTTCGCATCGCACCCCCACACGCCCGGGAATCGGGAGTACAACACGGCCCGTCCAGAATGACACATAGCTTAGGGAAGGCGTGTTGCCTAGCATTTTCAATTTAATGTGGTACCGCCATTGAGCAAACCGACACCCCGCCCGCCGTCGGGTTGGAAAACAGAAACGAGGGGAAGATCTAGGTGTAGCATGGAAGCCAAGAAATTTGGTGTCAGACGGGGCTCGTTGATAGAGTAGGAGCATTTGGTACTAGTACTACTCCTACTAGTACCAAGTTTGTACTCCTAATACTATATTACTAGTACTACCACTATACAACTAGTAGGTACGTGAACGGCACAACATCGTAGGAACAAAAAACGGGAAGATCTTGTTTTGGGTGATTTATCTTTTTTTCAATCAACGTAGTATGAATAATATGATGTGGGGGCACCCATGAAGCTTATGTGGCTTGGTTGCATGGCTACGGAAGGTTAGAGAAAAATAAATAGATAATGTGTTTAGAGTGCACCCTACTAAATAGATATACTTTGGATCCATTGCAACGGACCGTCACATCTATATCTATACTCCCTATATAGTGTGTGAAAAACATTGAAAGTTGGTCGTTGGATGAAGCCAATCCGACGGTACAAAGATGGAAAATCCGAGCACTACTGGCCGTTGGATATCATCCACCAAATTCTGCCACATGTATAATATTGAAGACTCCATGGTTAAACTTAATTCATGACTAACTTTGCCACAACTAAGCTTAGGCAAAGTTATTAGTTCTTCAAAATGAGAGCCACAAGTTGGCAAGCCTAAGGGAATCTTGCCACAATTTTTGTGTGTATGTCATGTGGGGCCTCAGTGTGGCTTGCCTAAGGTGTGGCTTGAAGCAAACACTCACCTAAGTTAATCAAACTTGCCAAACCTTACATTCCACCAGATTTTGCCACATGTTAGAATCCAGAAAGCTCCACATGTAGAAGCATAATGCACAAACCACCAGAATCTCATGCGTGCAATGCAGCTGGCATGCGTGCAATCCAGAAACCTTACTAGTACTAGTTGGTAGTAGTAAGAAACAAATTCTAGTTTTGGCATGAGCTCGTACTGCGGGAGCACCACAAGGCGTGCCGCAGGAGTTACATTTCCCTCTTGGGGCCCACGGGACCGAACTTCAGTGGCTTAGTGCCCGTTCTATGAGTCAATGAGATGCGGACCTTAAATGCAGCTGGACCACATGTCATTCTCATGGTGGTGGCATGGTTCGTGACTCACTCTTTCGAGATGAACCGGCCGATGGTGGCGTGGCCGTGGCGAGGGTGCCACAGCTGGTCGTCGGGGCGTTACGAGGCGTAGATGGCCACACCGGCGGGTACTACATCTAGTACATAAGTACTCCAGCTGAGGATTGATGCCCGGGATGAAATGTGTCACAGCCGCTGGATGAAAAATTGATGGTGCGGGAGTACGGATCGGATCACAGCAACGGAGCAGGCAAACCGCGTCCAATCGGGTGTGTCTGTGGTAGGAAGTTGATGGTTGCTGCAGTTCAGCTAGCCCGCATGTCATGCACACAAAGGCAGAGGAGCGGTGGGGCCGAGAGGGATGAGGGGCATGTCGGGGGGATGAGGATTCCCTGACGCTAACAATCCTACCATTCTGTCACTGACATGTGGGACCCATAAGTGTGGGTCCCACCTGTCAGCGAAGGAAAGGCAGGGCAAGGCAGTGATAGCCACGTTAGAGGATCCATGCCCACGTTGGGGGACGTCGTGCCGTGGGTTGGAGCGGCGTCGTGGGAATCGCATGTGGGTGTGGCAGTGGTAGAAACAAGAAACGTGATGGTCGCCATGGTTCAACTTCCATGGACAAGCTGTCATGTCAGCTGACACATGTATATCAAAACTACAGTGTTTATATTTCAAGCACGTGAACAAGTATTATTCAACTACTTTGGATCCATTGCAATGCACGGGCCAGCACATTGGTAGTAGTAGTGTCCATCTCTATCTCTAGAGGCCTTCCCTCGTTCATCCTTTTCTCTGACAAGATAAACTACTCATACAAATGCATCTTGATGTTCCGTGGAACGCACAAGGATGTTTCCTTCGGGGTCTCTCCAGCACGGCGTGGCCGTAGTTGCAAGTTGACGCCCCTTGAGATGCCGACATTGAGGGGCACTCGGATTTCCTCCGATGAGCAGGTAAGATGAGTTTGATCACATAGTAAATGCATTCTAAAGACTACTTCTGTAACACCCCGGATATGATCTACCTAATATGCAATCCAACTCTTGCCGTTTTCGGCGCTAAGTTATTTTTATTTCCTTAGTTTCGAGTTTTTGCCTCCGTGTGTTGTTTTTGTTGTCATGCATCTCATATCATGTCATCATGTGCGTTGCATCTGCATACGTGTTCGTCTCATGCATCCGAGCATTTTCCCCGTTGTCCGTTTTGCATTCCGGTGCTCCGTTCTCCTCCGGTGTTCATTTCTACCTTTCTTTCGTGTGTGGGGATTAAACATTTCCAGATTGGACCGAGACTTGCCAAGCGGCCTTGGTTTACTACCGGTAGACCGCCTGTCAAGTTTCGTACCATTTGGACTTCGTTTGATGCTCCAATGGTTAACCGAGGGACCGAGAAGGCCTCGTGTGTGTTGCAGCCTAACACCCCTCCAATTTGGCCCAAAACCCACCAAAACCCTCTCCATCCTCTAGAGCATTCGATCATGATTGCATGGCCGAAAACCCCACCTCATTTGGACTCTCCTAGCTCCCTCTATGCCTATAAATAGCCCCCCTTCCGAAATTCTCGGTTCTTCCCTCTCCGAAACCCTAAAAACCTCATCCGCCGCCGCCGGACATCTTCCCGCCGCCGTCCGCAGCCTATGCGCGCCTGATGTGTGGCCTCGCCACCGCG
>NC_057800.1:264574312-264585669 GCF_018294505.1 Triticum aestivum
CGCCGCCCACCGCCCGGCGCCGCCGCGCCAGGGCGCCTCCTTGCCGCCCCTTGCCTCTACTCCGGTGGCCGGGCCGCCGCATCTTCGCCGGGCTGCCGCACCGGCTCCGGCCAACCCCAACTCCGGCCCCGGGCATCCTCCGCCGGCAGATCCGGCGCCCCCAAGTCCGTGTCCGGCCTTCCTCCGCGGCAAGTTCGTCTCCCGTGAGCTCCAAGTCCGGCCGGCCAACCTCAAAGTCCGTGCACAAACAGTAACTCCGGCGAGATCCCGATCTGGATCTGAGATCCGAAATCTCAGGGTTGACTTTTTCGTCCCTAATCCTAATTATTTTGCTATGTTCATCATGTCGTAACTTTGCCTCCGTAGATCCATTTTGGGCGTGTAGCATATCGAAATGTTCGCTTCAGAGAGCACATCATTTCATCTCATTGCATCATTTTCATTTGAGTTCATCTTTATGCCCGAAATGTTGTTGGAACAATGCTATTTGAGATAATTGCCAGATCTGCTGCTCCAAATAGCTATTTGTCATTTTTGCCATGATTATTGTGTGCATGATATGCCCATGAGCTCCACATATGTTTTGTTATATGCTTTGCCATCATTCCAGAGGTGCTATCCATGTATTTTTGTGATGTGTGTGGTGACTAGAACAACCTTGCATAGTGGTGCATTCGTTAACGCTGATTTCACGGACTTAGCAATTCCACTAAGTCCTTGATCTGTTTTTATTAATATGCCATATGTTCATGTTGTTTCCTAGTGATCCGTGCCTCTTTTGAGGATGATCAGTAAGGATGTTTTGTTAATCTTGTAGTGCTCTATCCATCCATGTCTTTGTTTGCAATTATGGAGCAACCTAGATGGAGCAAATCGAGCTCTACTTTTGCTATTTCGTGAATCTGGGCAGATTGTCTACTTGTTAGCGATTTTGCCAAGGATGTTGTAGTTGATCCGTGCATGCTATGTTATTGTTCTTGCCATTTCTAGCTTTTATAATGTGTATTCTTGATGGGTGTATGCTTAGACTGTCATGCCTTGTTCTGTAGTGTGTGCATCGAGCTCGTAAACATGCCTACTTGATATCTGATTTGCATGCTCCAGTTTTTCTCTTAGTCGGTGATCTGATTATGTTTTTGCCATGTTCACATGCTTGCAGTTGTATTTTCTGATCCCTTTTGTCAGTAAGGGACTTTCGTTAAGATCTTTGAGTACCTCCATGCCATGCTTTACTTTGCCATGTTAAGTTCCTATAGCATATAGATTTCTTGCTCCAAAGTGTGCTACCTGGTCTGAAATTCCAGACAAGTGTTAATTTCACTAAGTCTGAAATCTGTTTACCAATTGCACTTTTGCCTTGCTCGTTTGAACCTGTTAAGGGATGATTTGGCCGTAGCTCAGTGTTCATCTTTTGTTAAGCATCACGATTGGATACCTGCCATGTATTTTGTTGCCATGTTTCAGTGCTGTAGCATGTTTGTCTTGTTGCATTTATATGGCTACTTGCTGTATATCGCAGACCGGTGCCATATTTGAATTGGTTGCCATTTCCAAACCGTGTCTCCGATTCCGGTGTTCTTTATATCAATTTCAACCGAAATCACCTCACCTTTCCAGTGGCACACTTGGATTTCCAAGTTGATGCCAGGTTCTTGCATTCCTTGTCAAATCTTGCATATGCATCACATATCGCATCCTGCATAGCATACCATGTTTGCATCATGTTGTTTGAGCTTTGCACGTGGTTGATTGTGTCCTTTTTGCTTGTTTGTATTGTTTGGGTAGAGCCGGGAGATGAGTTCTCTAACGAGGAGCCCGTTGAGTTTGCTTTCGAGGATCCAGTCAACTCTGACAACTTTGCAGGCAAGATGATCATACCCTCGAAATCACTTCTATCTTTGCTTTGCTAGATGCTCGCTCTTTTGCTATGCCTATGCTACGATGCCTACCACTTGCTTATCATGCCTCCCAAATTTCCATGTCAAACCTCTAACCCACTATGTCCTAGCAAACCGTTGATTGGCTATGTTACCGCTTTGCTCAGCCCCTCTCATAGCGTTGCTAGTAGCAAGTGAAGATTAGAGACCGTTCCTTGTTGGAACATTATTTACTTGTTGGGATATCATATTATTATCTTGTTATATTAATGAATATATACACTTGGTAAAGGGTGGAAGGCTCGGTCTCTCGCCTAGTGTTTTGTTCCACTCTTGCCGCCCTAGTTTACATCATATCGGTGTTATGTTCCCGGATTTTGCGTTCCTTATGCGGTTGGGTGATAATGGGAACCCCTTGACAGTTCGCCTTCAATAAAGCTCCTCCAGCAATGCCCAACATTGATTTTACCATTTGCCACCTAGCCTCTTTTTCCCTTGGGTTTCCAGAGCCCAAGGGTCATCTTATTAACCCCCCCCCCCCCGGGCCAGTGCTCCTCTGAGTGTTGGTCCGAACTAGAGTCCTGTGCAGCGCCCCCTCGGGAAAACTCTAGGTTTGGTTTTAGTTGTATGGAGAGCTCATCTGAGTGTGCCCTGAGAACGAGTTTTGTGCAGCTCCTATCGGGATTTGACGGCACATTCGGGTGGTGTTGCTGGATTTGTTTTAACTTGTCGAAGTGTCTTGTAGAACCGGGATACCGAGTCTGACCGGAATGTCTCGGGAGAAGGTATATCCTTCGTTGACCGTGAGAGCTTATCATGGGCTAAGTTGGGACTCCCCTGCAGGGATTTGAACTTTCGAAAGCCGTGCCCGCGGTTATGGGCAGGTGGGAATTTGTTAATGTCCGATTGTAGATAACTTGAAACTTAACTTAATTAAAATGAATCAACTGTGTGAGTTACCGTGATGGTCTCTTCTCGGCAGAGTCCGGGAAGTTAACACGGTCTTGGAGTAATGCTTGCCGCAGGTTGTTCTCTAGTTCTTCGTTTGCGCTTTGCCTTCTCTTCTCGCTCTCTTTTGCGAACAGGTTAGCCACCATATATGCTAGTCGCTTGCTGCAGCTCCACATATTTACCTTGCCTTACCTATAAGCTTAAATAGTCTTGATCGCGAGGGTGCGAGATTGCTGAGTCCCTGTGGCTCATGGATTACTTCCAAACCAGATGCAGGGCCTGAAGACTCCGTTCCAGATGACGCGCTTGAGCTCAAGTGGGAGTTCGACGAGGACTCATGCCGTTACTATGTGTCTTTCCCTGATGATCAGTAGTGGTGCCCAGTTGGGGCGATCAGGACGGTGTTGCATGTTGGGTTGATCTTTTATTTTGGCACGTAGTCGGGCCATGAGTGTTTGGATGATGTAATGCTATTTATGTACTTTGTTTGACGTGGCGAGTGTAAGCCAACTATGTACCTTCCCCTTTTATTATCTATTTACATGGGATGTTGTGAAGATTGCCTTACTTGCGACATTGCTTTCAATGCGGTTATGCCTCTAAGTCATGCTTCGACACGTAGGAGATATAGCCGCATCGAGGGCATTACAAGTTGGTATCAGAGCCTTCCCCGACCTTAGGAGCCCCCACTGCTTGATCGTTTTTAGCAGCCGTTGTTGAGTCTAGAAAAAAATGTTTTGAGTCTTTTAGGAATTATATATCGGAGAGTTTAGGAATTCTTTTTACTCCTAGTCCCCTCATCGCTCTGGTAAGGCATCCTGACATAGAGTTTTGACTCTTCTCTTCTCAAATTTCACTAAAAAAATTTAGGATCACACGGGTATCTTGGAATCATTCCGATGGTTTTGTGACGAGAACATTGTTCTTGGTGCCTCCTGTCATTTAGGGGTTGTGGCAGTGTCCCGGGGAGTTGAGCTCTGAGGTGTTGTCGTCACAATTTTATCGTTGCAGTTCTGGATACCTTAGTTTAGTACGCCGACATCGAAAATCTCTTTTATGCAGTTGTTGGTGAGATAACCTCGACGCCACCCAGTACTAGGGCGGGAGTTCGGGAGTATTGCCATAACTTGTATAACGGATGCTTTTTCGAAGGTTGAGGTAGATGGTTTCTGAAGTTTTTCTTGGTTATGTGTTGAAGAATGGATACAGCTGGATGTAGGATTTGCTAGATTTGGGTGAGATATTATGCTTCCCCGGTATCCCCAACACCTGATTGCATAACCGGAAAGGATCGGGAGTTCCATAGGTGGGAATTCTTGTAGCTCTAGTTCTTCTTCCACGGATATTTGATTTGAGATTGGGATTTTTTACCGAGTATTCGTTCTTGCTCTGTTCCTTGTTGATTTATTCCTCTACCTAAATTCTAAGTGGCTTCTCAATTTATGGATATGTGACCATTTCAAGTGGAATGCATTCTTTCTTATGTTCGGATGTGAAGACTATATGTTGCAATTTCAACCCGCTTGATTCAGCTTCATTTTATCTATCAATGTGTTAACGGATGTCACCCTCTTCAGCATGGCTCCCGCTAAGAGCAGCAATCAGAATCAGAATCAGGATCCGCCACCACCTCCACCTCCTCCGGAGGCATGGCAAGCTGTGATGGCCGCAACCAATGCAAACACGCAGTTGATCATGCAAATTCTTCAAGAGCGCAATCAAGCGAACCAAGGCAACCAAGGAAACAATCAGAATCACTTTGCTACACTCAACTAGTTCCTTGCTAACCAGCCAAAGACCTTCAGCAATTGTGTTGAGGCAACTGATGCTGATGATTGGCTCGTGGACTTATGCAAGCATTTCAAGTGCAGTAACGTCAGGCCTGAGGACTTTGTCAAGTTCGCTTCCTTCCAACTCAAAGACCAAGCTGCAGAATGGTTCCAGCAGTACAAAAGATTCCAGAGGAGGCCGTGTGATTACCTGGGATGAATTCCGTCAAGACTTCAAAGCTCATCATATTCCTCAGAGCGTGGTTGAAAGCAAGCGTGAGGAATTCCGCAACCTGAAGCAAGGCTCTTTGTCTGTCTATGACTACAACAAGTTGTTTCAGAAGCTCGCTCGCTTTGCTAAGCAGGATGTCCCTGACGAGAAGAGCATGATATACCAGTTCAGGGGTGGTCTTAGAGAAGAAATCTAGCTAGCTCTTTTTCTCTTTGAGCCCTTGAGGTATGATGAGTTCTACAACATGGCATTGAAGCAAGAGGTTGCTCAACTGAAGTGTGATGCTTCCAAGAAGCGAGTCAGAGATGCTACTCCTTCTTCCTCTACTCAAGTGGCCAAGCAGCAGAAGTATTGGCTTCCTCCTCCTCCGTTCCGTCAGTCGTATCAGAAGAGCAAAGGTGGCAGTGGATCTTCCCACCCACACAACCCTGGCTTTCAGAACAAGACTTCGTCTCAAGCTCCAAGATCGAGTGCTCCGTATCTCCATCCTCTTTCAGAGGTCACATGCAACAAGTGCCAACAGAAGGGTCACTATGCCAACAAATGTTTCAATCAGAGGCGTATCCCTCCTCCTCCTCCTGTGAGATCGGCAAGTACAGCTGTGGTCAAGCATAACCCCAAGCACGCCAAGGTCAACTTAATGAATGCAGCTCAGGCAGAGGACTCGTCAGATGTCATCATGGGTAACCTTCCTGTTAATGATGTTCCTGCAAGAGTTCTTTTTGACACTGGTGCATCGCAGTGTTTCATTTCCAAACCTCTTGCATCAAAGTATGAGTGCGATTATCAGTATCTGCAAAATTCTTTGCAAATCGTGTCACCGGGCAAGCAAATGACAGCTAATTTCTGCGTCCCGGATATCACTATCACGTTGGGCGACTACAAATTTCTAGCTTCTCCTATTGTTCTGGGCGACTCAGATATTGATCTTATTCTCGGAATGGATTGGCTTGCTAAGCACAAGGCGCATCTTGATTGTGCTGCCAGGCAGATTCAATTGACTCATTCGTCTGAGGATGTAATTGTCCTTGCCACTCGTTATGATACAATCTGTCTGTTTTCTCTCAATGAGAAGGGTGAACTGGATGCCATCTCGCAAATTCCAGTCGTTTGCGAATATCAAGACGTCTTTCCAGAAGAGCTTCCAGGAATGCCTCCGCACCGGCCAGTTGAATTCGTCATCGATCTTGAGCCTGGCACGGAACCGGTTTGCAAGCGTCCTTACAAGCTCGGACCTGAAGAGTTGAAGGAGCTGAAGAAGCAACTCGATATTCAAGAGCGAATGGGTCTCATTCGACCCAGTTCCTCTCCATGGGGTTGTGGAGTTCTTTTTGTGAAGAAGAAGGATGGAACGGACCGACTTTGTGTTGACTACGTCCATTGAACAAGAAGACTATCAAGAACAAATACCCACTTCCCAACATCAATGAGCTGTTCGAACAACTCAAAGGTGCCCAAGTATTCTCCAAGCTTGATCTCCGTATGGGTTATCACCAGATTCGAATCCGTGAGCAAGATATTCCCAAGACGGCTTTCAGGACAAGCTATGGTTCATATGAATACACTGTCATGTCTTTTGGTCTCGCCAACGCTCCTCCGACTTTCTCTCGCATGATGAACTTCATCTTCAATGCCTACACCAATGACTTTGTTTTGGTCTATCTCGACGACATTCTGGTCTTTTCGAAGAACAAGGAAGATCATGCCAAGCACTTGCGTTTGGTACTCAATAAGCTCAGGGAACACCAGTTCTACGCCAAGTTCTCAAAGTGCAAGTTTTGGCTCGATGAGGTTCTTTATCCTGGGCATATCATCTCTGCCAAGGGCATTGCGGTGAATACTGAGAAGGTGTCTGCAATTGTGAATTGGGAACCACCTCAGAACGTGAAGTAACTCCGTAGCTTCCTCGGTCTCGCAAGCTACTGTCGAAGGTTCGTTGAGAACTTTTCAAAGATCGCGAAGCCTCTCTCAAATCTTCTCCAGAAGCACGTCAAGTACGTTTGGTCTCTGGAATTTGACATTGCTTTCAACACTTTGAAAGAGAAATTGGTCACTGCTCCAGTTCTGACTCCTCCTGATGAATCCAAACCATTCAAGGTCTTCTGCGATGCCTCTCTTCAAGGTCACCATCTACATCTTCGCACACAAGGAAGTGCGTCCGGGTAAAAAAAACGATTCGCCCCCCTGACTACTGGGACCCACCAGCTACATCTTCGCAGGCAAGGAAGTGCCTGACAGTCGGGACCCACCTGGTCGAAGCGTATGTTGCGTTGTCATTCTGGTCGCAAACGTGTACGTACATGTATACTGGTGGATGTAGAGGCGTGCACGTGTCGTAGTAGAGGAGCGTACGTGTCGTACTAGAGGCGCGCACGTAGCATGTACACGTGCGTACAGCGGCCAGGGTGCAAGAAAGAAAATACGGCTACATATGTGTACATACAGGCAGGGTCTCGAATGCCTACTCGCGCATACGTACGGCCAGGGCTCGTGTACATGGCTGGGTCAGAACAGAGAAACAACATCGTCGTCGTTTTCATGGGGAGGCAACGGAATGTGTCGTGTTCATGGGGAGGCAACAGAATGCGTCGTGTTCATCGGGAGGCAACAGAACGCGTGGGAGCCAACCGGCTGGGCCGGAACGAAATGCGTGGTCGTGTTCATCGGGAGGGCTTGGATAGAACAAGCAATGGAAACGAGGCCTGGCGTACTGCACAACAGAGGAAACGGACCTCCTACGTTCGGAACGGGGTCCTGTTGATCGGGAGGGGTCTGGCGTACCGCAAAACAGAGGAAACGGACCTCCTACGGTCGAAACGGGGGTCCTGTTGATCGGGAGGGGTGTGGCATACCGCAAAACGGATGAAACGGACCTCCTACGGTTGAAACGGGGTCCTGTTGATCAGGAGGGGTGTGGCGTACCACAAAACGGACAAAACGGACCTCCTACAGTCGAAACGGGGGTCCTGTTCATCGGGAGGGGTGTGGCGTACCGCAAAACGGGACTCCACGGGATACTATTCATCTCCACCGTCTACCTCCTCCAGCCTCCACGGGCTACCGTCGACCTCCTCCAGCCTCCACGGGCTCCTGTTCATCCAGCCTCCACCGTGCGCTACTCCACCGGCTACTGTTCAACCACCCCTCCACCGTCTACTATTCATCCAGCCCTCCACACCACGGGGTCTTGTTCAATCACCCCTCCACCGTCTACTGTTCATCCAGCCCTCCACACCACGGGGTCCTGCTCATCCAGAGGCAACGCCACCGCTCACTGTTCGTCCAACACCCCCCTCCCCCCGCAACGCTCACTATTCATCCAATCGACCGGCTTCAGTTAGCAGCAGTAGCGAAGGAATCGCTCGATCGGGTTCAGTTAACAGCCATTGATCGATTGCTCGGGTTCAGTAACGCGTAGCCTGCAGTGCAATCGCTCGGGTTCAGTTAGAGCCCAACGCCTCGCTCGGGTTCAGTTAGAGCCAACGCCTCGCACACACGCACGTACATGTACGAGAGAAACGCGCATTGCTCGGCCCCGACCTCCCACCGTAACCGGGAACTCCCTGAAATTTTCCTCCCCCTCGCTTCTACCACTGTTTTTTCCATCATGGACGGCCCAAAGAATGTCATGCAGCTGCGTCTCCGGCCCACCCAGGACGAAAAGCCCATTTTCTTTCATGATTTTTTGTCATAGAAGTAGGAGCCCACCACATATATGATGATACTGGGTTTTGTCACAATTATCATCATAGAAGTGTCATATGTATGACAGAAAAAAATTTCGTTCGGCCCAAAATGTCACGGATGTGCCTTTTTTTGTAGTGGAGGGGGACCACAAGAATAGAGTTCTCGCGGGGCCCCTCAAGCTCAGACGGGTGCAACCCCCACTCGTCGAAGATGGGCATCTGCCTCACGAACACCTCCATGTTCTAATAGCAGTATGAAAGGCAGCCCTCTTTCGGACGTATGTGTGGCACGGGGTCACCAGTCAGGAGCTCGAGCACCGTTCGTAGAGTTTCGGGAGGAAGCACCGGCACCTGGAGCCTCATGGGGTCCCGGCTACCGGTGAAGGTCCACATCCACCGGGAATGGCGCTGGAGCACAGCAACACGGTGCTGGATGAACTCTTGCACCCCCATGGGCGCCGTCTTCCCAACCTCCTTCGACCTGGCCTGCTGGCGCCAAACGTGGGCAAGCCGTGGGTCGACCAGCCTCATGTGCGCCCACCCGAAGCTGGGTTCAGCCGGCGCCCGGGGGAGCAAGAACAGGGAGTTGAGCATGGGAACATCGACGAATACCCACCGCTTCCGGAGTCCATGTATGACCGGCGAGAGCTTGAAGTCGATCCCTGAGCCCGCCATCGCCGCCATGGCCTGGAAGGTCATAAACACTGAGCACTAGCGGGGGTCGGTCAAATGGAGCGAGAAGAAATGGCGGAACAAGGCCACAGAGGGTATAATGCCCACCATGGCCTCGTAGATGAAGGAAAACACGATGAGGAGAAGAATAGATTGGGGATCCAAGTACCGCACGTAGACATGGAATTGCGAGATTATGGCATTAAAGAAACCAGAAAAGGGGGGAATCAAGCCTGCTAGGAAGGTGTGGAGATGAATGGGGATCTCAGTGGCTGCCTTGTCGACCATGGCCCGGGAAGCAGGCCATGCCACCGTCACGTTCCACTCGTTGGAACCAGTGGCGAGTACCAGGCGGACCGCATCTCCTGGTTAACCACCGTCGACCGCTCGAGGGCGGGCTCGAAGGCCGGCAGAGATTCGGCCGGAGCGCGGCTCTTCACTTTCTTCTTCTTTGCTAGCCTCGGTGCCACGACGACAAGGGGAGAGCTGGGAAGATGGAGGGGCCAAGAAAGCTCGCGGCCAGCAATGAAGATGGAGCTGAGCCGGTGGCGGCGGCCACCAAGCCCGGCGAATATCGAGGCTGCATGGGGAAGTGGGGGCGCCCGCGTCCCATCAATCGTCACGTGTCAATCAAGGCCGTTGGCGGTTGGGGCCCGTGGCGCTCTGCACTTGCCATTTGGGTTTGCCTCGAAGCCAAGCCCAAGTGCGCCTTGGGCCCTGGGACTACTGTCAGCGTCCTGGGAGCGGCGGTACCCAGACTTGCCTGCCTGCGGCTCATGGCGTGGCTCCGTTAGCGGCCTGGTACGACCTAGTTTCAGCAGCAACAACACAAGACCCTCGCAAGGCGGACGAAACCAAAGCCTCCCTTTGGAGCGGCCTCACTAGGCTGGCTCCCGGGGAGCAGAGATATCAAGGCAAGGTGCACCTCGCGAGGTTCACATGACGTGAGCCGTGACGACAAAGGCCAGGCGGGCGCCAGCGGGCGCAGCGTACCAGTTTCCCCTTTGGTGCCAAGGGGAAAACGCAGGCGCGGAGTCCTGAGGAATTAGGCAAAGGTTTCCATATTGGTACAACAAGACCAAGACAGCCAGGAGGACAGGACGGAGGTAATCTGTAACACCCTCGATGCGACTATAGCTCCCACATGTCGAGGCACGACTTAGAGACATAATCGCATTGAAGGCATATGTCGCAAGTTAGGCAATCTTCACAACATCCCATGTAACATAATAATAAAAAGGGAGATAACATAGTTGGCTTACACTCGCCACGTCAATCAAGTATAGAAATAACATTACATCATTCAAACACTCATGGCCCGACTACGGCGCCAAAATAAAGAGAACCCAACATGCGACAACGGTCCCGTTCACCCCCAACTGGGCACCACTACTGATCATCGGGAAAGGAAATGTAGTATCGTTGAGAGTCTTCGTCGAACTCCCACTTGAGTTCATACGCGTCTCCTGGAGCGGAATCATCAGGCCCTGCATCTGGTGTAATAGTAATCTGTGAGCCACGGGGACTCAGCAATCTCGCACCCTCGCAATCAAGACTATTTAAGCTTATAGGTAAGGCAAGGTAAAATACGAGTGGAGCTGCAGCAAGCGACTAGCAAGTATGGTGGCTAACTTATTCGCAAAAGAGAGCGAGAAGAGGAGGCAAAGCACGAGCGAGAAGCTAGAGAACAACCTGCGCAAACATTACTCCAACACCGTGTCCACTTCCCGGACTCCGCCGAGAAGAGGCCATCACGGTAACACACTCAGTTGATTCATTTTAATTAATTAAGGTTCAAGTTATCTACAACCGGACATTAACAAATTCCCATCTGCCCATAACTGCGGGCACGGCTTTAGAAAGTTCAATCCCTGCAGGGGAGTCCCAACTTAGCCCATGACAAGCTCTCACGGTCAACGAAGGAATAGACCTCCTCCTAAGACGTTCCGATCAGACTCGGTATCTTGGTTACTCAAGACACTTCGACAGGTTAAAACAAGACCGGCAACACCGCCCGAATGTGCCGACAAATCCCGATAGGAGCTGCAAATATCTCTTTCTCAGGGCACACTCAGACAAGACATCCTACGAGTAAAACCAACCCTCAAGTTGCCCCGAGGTGGCCCCGCAGTCTACTCGGTCGGACCAACTCTCAGAGGAGCACTAGCCC
>NC_057800.1:264585917-264588165 GCF_018294505.1 Triticum aestivum
AAAACCCGAGGGAAAAAGACGCTAGGTGGCAAATGGTAAGACCAAGGTTGGGCATTGCTGGAAAAGCTTTAATCAAGGCGAAATATCAAGGGGTTCCCATTATAACCCAACCGCGTAAGGAACGCAAAAATCCAGGAACATAACACCGATATGACGGAAACTAGGGCGGCAAGAGTGGAAGAAAACACTAGGCGAGAGGCCGAGCCTTCCACCCTTTACCAAGTATATAGATGCATTAAGATAACATGGCAATATAATGATATACCAACAAGTAAATAAATGTTCCAACAAGGAACGGCCTCCAATTTTCACCTGCAACTAGCAACGCTATAAGAGGGGCTGAGCAAAGCGGTAACATAGCCAATCAACGGTTTGCTAGGACAATGGTGGGTTAGAGGTTTGACATGGCAATTTTAGGAGGCTTGCAAGCAAGTGGTAGGCATCGTAGCAATGGCATAGCAAAAGAGCGAGCAAACTAGCATAGCAAAGATAGTAGTGATTTCGAGGGTATGATCATCTTGCCTGCACAGTTGTCAGAGTTGACTGGATCCTCAAAAGCAAACTCAACAGGCTCCTCGTTAGCGAACTTGTCTCCCGGCTCTACCCAAACAAGACAAACAAGCAACAAGGATACAATCAACCACGTGCAAGAACAAGCAATAAGATGAAATGATGACATGCTATGCGGGATGCGATGCGGGATGCACAATGCAAGATATGACAGGAAATGCATGAACCTGGCCTCAACTTGGAAATCCAAGTGTTCCACTAGAAAGATGAGATGAAATCGCTTGAAAACGATATAAAGAACGCCGGAATCGGAGTTACGGTTTGGAAATGGCAAGCGATTCAAATATGACACCGGTCTGCGATTTACAGCAAGTAGGCATCTAAATGCAATGAAATGAACATGCTACAGCCACCAAACATGACAACAAAATACATGGCAGGGAAGCATTCAAGATGATTAACAAAAGTCTAGCACTGAGCTACGGCCAAATCATCCATGAACAGGTTCAAACAAGCATGGCAAAAACGCAAATGGCAAACAGATCTCAGACTTAGTGAAATTAACACTTGTCTAGAATTTCAGATCATATAGCCCTCTTCGGAGCAACAAAACAACATGCTACAGGACCTGAACATGACAAAGAAAGACATGGCATGGAGCTACTCAACAAGATTAACAAAAGTCCCTTAGTGACCTTGAGCCAAAAGGGATCTCAAAATATATACTTACAAGCACACGAACATAGCAAAAACATAATCAGTTTTCAGACTTAGTGAAAACTGGGACATGCTGAAACATAACTCACGAAGGCATGTTTACGAGCTCGATGCACTCACCACGGTGCAAGTCATGGAAAGACAAGCATACATCCCTTAAGAAGGCACAAAATGCAAGCTAGACATGGCAAGAACAATGGCATAGCATGCACGGATCAACTACAATAACATCGGCAAAATCACAAACAAGTTGACGATCTGCCCAGATTCGCAATGAAGCAAAAGTAGAGCTTGATAGACTCAATCTAGGGTGCTCCATAATTGCAAAAAAAGACATGTATGGATAGAGAACTACAATATTAACAAAACTCCCTTACTGATCATCCTCAAAAGAGGCACGGATCGCTAGGAAACAACAAGAACATATGGCATCATGAGATAGACAATCCCAGGACTTAGTGAAATTACTAAGTCCCTGAAAACAGAATTAGCAAGTGCACCACTTTGCAAACTTGCACAAGTCACCACACACATCCTACAAATACATGGGTTGCACCTCTGGAAATATGACAAAACCCTTAACAAAACATATGAAGAACTCACAGGCATATCATGCACACATTAATCATGGCAAAAATGACAAAGTGCTAAACGGAGTAACAGATCTGACAATTAACTCAAGTAGACCTCTTCTAACAGCATTTCGGGCATCAAGATGAGCTCAAATAAAAATGATGCAATGGAATGAAATGATTTACTCTCTGAGATGAACATTTTGATATGCTATATGCATGAATCGGAGCTACGGATGCAAAGTTACGGAGTCTCGAACATGGGCACATGAACTATAAATATCTGGGACTTAGTGAAAAAAAAACTACCCTGGATTAGGGTTTACTGTAGCAACCCCGATCCAGATCTGGATCGCACTGTTCACTGGCGCGCGGAAGCCGAGGACGGCAGGGACGAAGGCGGCGGCCGACGGAGGCGAGGTTGCCGGCGGCCGGGGCAGCGGCGTAGG
>NC_057800.1:264588331-264597855 GCF_018294505.1 Triticum aestivum
GGCGGGGAAGCGGCGCGGTGCTCCGGCCGCCGGAGTGGGCGAGGGAGGCGGCGGAGCCGGGAGCTACGGCTCGGCGGAGGCGCGGACTGGCGGCGGAGGAAGCGGGATCGGAGGGCCTCCCGCGGGCTCGCCAGGCCGGTGTCGCGGGTCGGCGGCGCCCGCCACGTGGCGCCCCCTGGTAGGCGCGGGCGGCTGCACGGACAATGTCCGTCAGCGCGACTTTTTGTCCGGCGGCGCACGAAGACGAATGGAGCTAGGGTTTCGGGGGAGGAGAAGATCCGGATTTCGGGGGTTCTTTAAATAGACATAGAGGGAGCTAGGAGAGTCCAAATGAGGTGCGGTTTTCAGCAAGTAGGCATGATCGAACGCTCTAGGACATGGAGCAGAGTTAGGTGGGTTTTGGGCCAAATTGGAGGGTTGTTGGGCTGCAACACACACGAGGCCTTTTCGGTCCCTCAGTTAATCGTTGGAGTATCAAACGAAGTCCAAATGATACGAAACTTGACAGGCGGTCTACCGGTAGTAAACCAAGGCCGCTTGGCAAGTCTCGGTCCAATCCAGAAATGTTTAATCCCCACACACGAAAGAAAGCTAGAAATGACCACCGGAGGAGAACGAAGCGCCGGAATGCAAACCGGACAATGGGGAAAATGCTCGAATGCATGAGACGAACACGTATGCAAATGCAATGCACATGATGACATCATATAAGATGCATGACAAGGACAACAACACACAGAGACAAAGACCTGAATCCGAGGAAATAAATATAACTTAACGCCGGAAACGGCAAGAGTTAGAGTACAAATAGGGAAAGTTACATCCGGGGTGTTACAACACTCCACCACTACGAAAGGATCTCGTCCCGAGATCTAGGACTGAAAGAACGCCCGGTACTCAGAACGGAGGTGATCCTCGCATTCCCAGGTAGCTTCACGGTCGGAATGGTGTGACCACTTGACTTTGAGAAATTTGATTGACTTGTTGCGAGTCTTGCATTCAGTCTCTTCAAGAATAGCAACTGGGTGCTCATGATAAGAGAGATCTTCTTGGAGCTCAATGTCCTCGAAGTTGACGGTGCGGTCAGGAGTCTTGAAGCACTTTCGAAGCTGAGAGACATGGAACACGTCATGAACATTTGCAAAGTTTGAAGGAAGCTCGAGTTGATAGGCGGGGTCGCCTCTCTTGCTGACAATCTTGAAAGGTCCCACGTATCTAGGGGCAAGCTTCCCTTTGATACCGAAGCGACGAGTACCTTTCATAGGAGAGACACGGAGGTAAACATGATCTCCGATCTCGAAAGCCAAATCACGGTGCTTACTATCATAGTAGCTCTTCTGGCGGGATTGGGCTGCTTTGAGGTTATCACGAATGACTTTGCACATTTCTTCTGCCTCTGTGATTAAGTCATTACCCAAAAGCTGACGTTCACCGGTTTCAGACCATTTGAGAGGGGTACGGCACTTCCTGCCATACAGAATTTCAAATGGGGCCTTGCCCGAACTTTCTTGAAAACTGTTGTTGTAGGAGAATTCAGCATAAGGAAGACAATCCTCCCACTTCATGCCGAAGGAGATCAGACAAGCCCTGAGCATATCTTCAAGAATCTGGTTGACACGCTCGACTTGACCGCTTGTTTGAGGATGGAAAGCTGTGCTGAAGCGGATGTTCGTGCCCATGGCCTTCTGAAAAGAATCCCAAAACTTGGAGGTAAAGATGTTGTCACGGTCTGAAGAGATAACTTGAGGAATACCGTGCAGAGAGACAATACGAGAGGTATAGAGTTCTGCCAATTGAGCTGCAGTGATCGACTCTTTGATAGGCAGAAAGTGAGCCACTTTGGTGAGTTTGTTGATGACAACAAATATAGCATCATTGCCACGGTTGGACTTTGGAAACCTAGTCACGAAGTCCATTTCAATGTGGTCAAACTTCCATTCTGGAATGGCAAGAGGTTGGAGGAGACCTGCTGGCCTTTGGTGTTCTGCCTTCACTCTTCTGCAGACATCACATTCATTCACGAATTGAGCGATCTCGCGCTTCATTCGAGTCCACCAATAAGCTTGCTTGAGGTCCTGATACATCTTCGTGCTCCCAAGGTGGATGGAGAGGAGAGAATTGTGAGCCTCGTTCATGATCACTTTACGGAGGTCACCTTTGGGCACAACAATACAATCCTCGAAGAAGAGAGTGTCCTTGTCATCAAGGCGGTAGCACTTGTACTTGGACTGACTCTTGGCAATCCCAATCTTCACCTTTTTCACCATAGCATCAAGAAGCTGGGCTTGGCAAATCTGGTCTTCTAAGGTAGGAGAGACTTGAAGGTTGGCGAGGAAACCTTGAGGAACAACTTGCAGATTAAGTTTGCGGAAAGCTTCACAAAGCTCGGGTTGATAAGGCTTGAGAATCAGACTATTGCAGTAAGCTTTCCTGCTCAAAGCGTCCGCAATCACGTTGGCCTTGCCTGGAGTATACTCAATACTCGGATTATACTCTTGAATCATTTCGACCCATCGAGTTTGCCTGAGGTTGAGATTAGGCTGAGTGAAGATGTACTTGAGACTCTTGTGATCAGTGAAAATGTCCACTTTTCTTCCCAATAGAAGATGTCTCCAAGTCAAAAGAGCATGCACAACTGCCGCCAACTCGAGATCATGAGTAGGGCAGTTCTTCTCATTAGGCTTCAACTGGCGAGATGTATAAGCAACAACTTTCTTCTCTTGCATCAATACTGCGCCAAGACCTTGGAGAGAGGCATCACAAAAGACCTCGTACGGCTTGGATTCATCAGGCGGAGTCAGAACTGGAGCAGTGATCAATTTCTCTTTCAAAGTGTTGAAAGCAATATCACACTCTGGAGACCAAACGTACTTGACGTGCTTCTGGAGAAGATTAGAGAGAGGCTTCGCGATCTTAGAAAAGTTTTCAACGAATCTTCGGCAATAGCTTGTGAGACCGAGAAAACTGTGGAGTTGCTTCACGTTCTGAGGAGGTTCCCAATTCACAATTGCAGAGACCTTCTCAGGATTCACGGAAATGCCCTTGGTAGAGATGATATGACCAAGATAAAGAACCTCATCAAGCCAAAATTCACACTTGGAGAACTTGGCGTAGAACTGATGTTCTCTAAGCTTATCAAGCACCAAACATAAGTGTTTGGCATGACCTTCCTTGTTCTTCGAGAAAACCAAAATGTCGTCGAGATAGACCAAAACGAAGTCATTGGTGTAGGAGTTGAAGATGAAGTTCATCATGCGAGAGAACGTCGGAGGAGTGTTGGCGAGGCTAAAAGACATGACAGTGTATTCATATGAACCAAAGCTTGTTCTGAATGCTGTCTTGGGAATATCTTCTTCACGAATGCGAATCTGGTGATAACCCATACGGAGATCAAGCTTGGAGAATACTTGGGAACCTTTGAGTTGTTCGAACAGCTCATTGATGTTGGGAAGTGGGTATTTGTTCTTGATGGTCTTCTTGTTCACTGGACGGTAATCAACACAAAGTCGGTCCGTTCCATCCTTCTTCTTCACAAAAAGAACACCACAACCCCACGGAGAAGAACTAGGCCGGATGAGACCCATTTTCTCTTGCATATCGAGTTGCTTCTTTAGCTCTTTCAACTCTTCAGGTCCGAGCTTGTAAGGACGTTTGCACACAGGTTCCGTGCCAGGCTCAAGATCAATAACGAATTCAACTGGCCGGTGCGGAGGCATTCCTGGAAGCTCTTCTGGAAAGACGTCTTGATATTCGCAAACGACTGGAATTTGAGAGATGGCATCCAATTCATCGTTCTCATTGAGAGAAAATAGACGGATAGTATCATCACGAGCGGCAAAGACAATTACATTCTCAGACGAATGAGTCAATTGAATCTGCCTGGCTGCACAATCAAGCTGAGCCTTGTGCTTCGAAAGCCAATCCATTCCGAGAATAAGATCAATATCCGAGTTACCAAGAACCACCGAAGAAGAGAGAAACTTGTAATCACCCAATGTGATAGAGATATCGGGAGCAACCAAACTAGAAGTCAAAAGCTTGCCGGGAGAAACAACTTGCATGACTTTGGGCATAATCTCGGTATCAACATTGTGCTTCGATGCAAAAGGGCATGACAAAAAGGAATGCGATGCACCAGTGTCAAAAAGAACTTTTGCAGGAACATCGTTAACAGGAAGGTTACCCATTATCACATCTGACGAGTCCTCTGCCTGAGCTGCATTCATCAAATTGAGCTTGGCATGCTTGGGGTTATGCTTGACCACAGCTGTACTTGCTGATCTGAAAGGAGGAGGAGGAGGAAGACGCCTCTGGTTGAAACACTTGTTGGCATAGTGACCCTTATGTTGGAACTTGTTGCACGCGACCTCTGAAAGCGGACGGTGATACGGAGCACTCGATCTTGGAGGTTGAGACGAAGTCTTGTTCTGAAAGCCAGGGTTGGGTGGGTGGGAAGAACCACTGCCACCTTTGCTCTTCTGCTGATACGGCTGACGGAACGGAGGAGGAGGAAGCCAAAACTTCTGCTGCTTGGCCACTTGAGTAGAGGAAGAAGGAGTAACATCTCTGGCTCGCTTCTTGGAAGCATCGCATCTCAACTAAGCAGCCTCTTGCTTCAGTGCCATGTTGTAGAACTCATCGTATCTCAAGGGTTCGAAGAGAACAAGAGCTAGCTGAATTTCTTCTCTGAGACCACCCCTGAACTGATATATCATGCTCTTCTCATCAGGGACGTCCTGCTTGGCAAAGCGGGTGAGCTTCTGGAACAACTTGTTGTAGTCATAGACAGACAAAGAGCCTTGCTTCAGATTGCGGAATTCCTCACGCTTCCTTTCAACCACGCTCTGCGGAATATGATGAGCTCGGAAATCTCGACGGAAATCATCCCAAGTGATAACACTTCCACCTCTGGAGTCCTTGTACTGCTGGAACCATTCTGCAGCTTGATCTTTGAGTTGGAAGGAAGCGAACTTAACAAAGTCCTTAGGCCTGACGTTACTGCACTCGAAATGCTTGCACAGATCCACAAGCCAATCGTCAGCATCAGTTGCCTCAACACTATTGCTGAAAGTCTTTGGCCCGTTAGCAAGGAACTGGTTCAGTGTAGCAAAGTGACTCTGATTGTTGCCTTGATTCCCTTGACTGCCTTGATTGCGCTCTTGGAGAATTTGCATGATCATCTGTGTGTTTGCATTGGTTGCGGCCATCACAGCTTGCCATGCCTCCAGAGGAGGTGGAGGTTGTGGCGGATCAGGATTCGGAGTCGTGCGCGTTGGAGGAGCCATCCTGAAGAGGGTGACCACCATTAGCACATTGATAGATAAAATATTGAAGCTGAATCCAACGGAATGAAAATTGCAACATATAGTATTCACATCCGAACAAAATGAACGAATGCATTCCTCTTGAAATGGTCACATATCCATAAATTAAGAAGCCACGTAGAATTAAGGTAGAGAAATAAATCAACAAGGTACGGATCAAGAATGAATAATCGGTAAGAAATCCCAGTCTCAAACCAATATTCATGGAAGAAGAACTAGAGCTACTAGAATTCCCACCTATGAAACTCCAGAACCTTTCCGGTTATGCAATCAGGTGTTGGGGGTACAGGGGAAGCATAATATCTCACCCAAACTAGCAAATCCTACATCCAGTTGTATCCATCCTTCAACACATAACCAAGAAACCTTCAGAAACCATCTACCTCAACCTTCGAAAAGCATCCGTTATACAAGTTATGGTGATACTCCCGAACTCCCGCCCCAGTACTGGGTGGCGTCGAGGTTATCTCACCAACGAACTGCATAAAAGAGATTTTCGATGTCGGCGTACTAGACTCAGGTATTCCAGAACTGCAACGATAAAATTATGATGACAACACCTCAAAGCTCAACTCCCCGGGACACTTCCACTAAACCCCTGACAGGAGGCACCAAGACAATGTTCTCATCATAAAACCATCGAAACGATTCCAAGATACCCGCGTGATCCTAATTTTTTTTTGTGAAATTTGAGAAGAGAAGAGTCAAAACTCTATGTCAGGATGCCTTACCAGAGCGATGAGGAGACTGGGAAGTAAAAAGAATTCCTAATCTCTCCGATATATAATTCCTAAAAGACTCAAAACATTTTTTTCTAGACACAACTCGGCCGCTAAAAACGATCAAGCAATGGGGCTCCTAAGGTCGGGGAAGGCTCTAATACCAACTTGTAACACCCTCGATGCGACTATAGCTCCCACGTGTCGAGGCACGACTTAGAGACATAATCGCATTGAAGGCATATGTCGCAAGTTAGGCAATCTTCACAACATCCCATGTAACATAATAATAATAAGGGAGATAACATAGTTGGCTTACACTCGCCACGTCAATCAAGTACAGAAATAACATTACATCATTCAAACACTCATGGCCCGACTACGGCGCCAAAATAAAGAGAACCCAACATGCGACAACGGTCCCGTTCACCCCCAACTGGGCACCACTACTAATCATCGGGAAAGGAAACGCAGTATCATTGAGAGTCTTCGTCGAACTCCCACTTGAGTTCATATGCGTCTCCTGGAGTGGAATCATCAGGCCCTGCATCTGGTGTAATAGTAATCTGTGAGCCACGGGGACTCAGCAATCTCGCACCCTCGCGATCAAGACTATTTAAGCTTATAGGTAAGGCAAGGTAAAATATGAGTGGAGCTGCAGCAAGCGACTAGCAAGTATGGTGGCTAACTTATTCGCAAAAGAGAGCGAGAAGAGGAGGCAAAGCATGAGCGAGAAGCTAGAGAACAACCTGCGCAAACATTACTCCAACACCGTGTCCACTTCCCGGACTCCACCGAGAAGAGGCCATCACGGTAACACACTCGGTTGATTCATTTTAATTAATTAAGGTTCAAGTTATCTACAACCGGACATTAACAAATTCCCATCTACCCATAACCGCGGGCACGGCTTTCGAAAGTTCAATCCCTGAAGGGGAGTCCCAACTTAGCCCATGACAAGCTCTCACAGTCAACGAAGGAATAGACCTCCTCCCAAGACGTTCCGATCAGACTCGGTATCTTGGTTACTCAAGACACTTCGACAGGTTAAAACAAGACCAGCAACACCGCCCGAATGTGCCGACAAATCCCGATAGGAGCTGCACATATCTCTTTCTCAGGGCACACTCAGATGAGACATCCTACGAGTAAAACCAACCCTCAAGTTGCCCCGAGGTGGCCCCGCAGTCTACTCGGTCGGACCAACACTCAGAGGAGCACTGGCCCGGGGGGGTTTAAAATAAGATGACCCGCGGGCTCCGGAAACCCGAGGGAAAAAGAGGCTAGGTGGCAAATGGTAAGACCAAGGTTGGGCATTGCTGGAAAAGCTTTAATCAAGGCGAAATATCAAGGGGTTCCCATTATAACCCAACCGCATAAGGAACGCAAAAATCCGGGAACATAACACCGATATGACGGAAACTAGGGCGGCAAGAGTGGAACAGAACACTAGGCGAGAGGACGAGCCTTCCAGCCTTTACCAAGTATATATATGCATTAAGATAACATGGCAATATAATGATATCCCAACAAGTAAATAAATGTTCCAGCAAGGAACGGCCTCCAATCTTCACCAGCAACTAGCAACGCTATAAGAGGGGCTGAGCAAAGCTGTAACATAGCCAATCAATGGTTTGCTAGGACAATGGTGGGTTAGAGGTTTGACATGGCAATTTAGGAGGCTTGCAAGCAAGTGGTACGCATCGTAGCAATGGCATAGCAAAAGAGCGAGCAAACTAGCATAGCAAAGATAGTAGTGATTTCGAGGGTATGATCATCTTGCCTGCACAGTTGTCAGAGTTGACTGGATCCTCAAAAGCAAACTCAACGGGCTCCTCGTTAGCGAACTCGTCTCCCGGCTCTACCCAAACAAGACAAACAAGCAACAAGGATACAATCAACCACGTGCAAGAACAAGCAATAAGATGAAATGATGACATGCTATGCGGGATGCGATGCGGGATGCACAATGCAAGATATGACAGGAAATGCATGAACCTGGCCTCAACTTGGAAATCCAAGTGTGCCACTGGAAATATGAAATGAAATCGCTTGAAAACGATATAAAGAACACCGGAATCGGAGTTACGGTTTGGAAATGGCAAGCGATTCAAATATGACACCGGTCTGCGATTTATAGCAAGTAGGCATCTAAATGCAATGAAATGAACATGCTACAGCCACCAAACATGACAACAAAATACCTGGCAGGGAAGCATTCAAAATTCTTAACAAAAGTCTTGCACTGAGCTACGGCTAAATCATCCATTAACAGGTTCAAACAAGCATGGCAAAAACGCAAATGGCAAACAGATCTCAGACTTAGTGAAATTAACACTTGTCTGGAATTTCAGATCATATAGCCCTCTTCGGAGCAACAAAACAACATGCTACAGGACCTGAACATGACAAAGAAATACATGGTATGGAGCTAATCAACAAGCTTAACAAAAGTCCCTTAGTGACCTTGAGACAAAAGGGATCTCAAAATATACTTACAAGCACACGAACATAGCAAAAACATAATCAGTTTTCAGACTTAGTGAAAACTGGGACATGCTGAAACATCACTCACGAAGGCATGTTTACGAGCTCGATGCACTCACCACGGTGCAAGTCATGGCAAGACAAGCATACATCCCTTAAGAAGGCACAAAATTCAATCTAGACATGGCAAGAACAATGGCATAGCATGCACGGATCAACTACAATAACATCGGCAAAATCGCAAACAAGTTGACGATCTGCCCAGATTCGCAACGAAGCAAAAGTAGAGCTCGATAGATTCAAGCTAGGTTGCTCCATAATTGCAAACAAAGACATGGATGGATAGATCACTACAATATTAACAAAACTCCCTTACTGATCATCCTCAAAAGAGGCACGGATCACTAGGAAACAACAAGAACATATGGCATCATGAGATAAACAATCCCAGGACTTAGTGAAATTACTAAGTCCCTGAAAACAGAATTAGCAAGTGCACCACTTTGCAAGCTTGCACAAGTCACCACACACATCCTAAAAATACATGGGTTGCACCCCTGGAAAGATGACAAAACCCGTAACAAAACATATGAGAACTCACGGGCATATCATGCACACATTAATCATGGCAAAAATGACAAAAGTGCTAAACGGAGTAACAGATCTGACAATTAACTCAAGTTGCCATCTTCTAACAGCATTTCGGGCATCAAGATGAGCTCAAATGAAAATAATGCAATGGAGTGAAATGATGTACTCTCTGAGATGAACATTTTGATATGCTATATGCATGAATCGGAGCAACCGATGCAAAGTTACGGAGTCTCGAACATGGACATATGAACTATAAATATCCGGGACTTAGTGAAAAAAAAACTACCCCGGATTAGGGTTTACTGTAGCAACCCCGATCCAGATCTGGATCGCAGTGTTCACTGGCGCACGGAAGCCGAGGACGGCAGGGACGAAGGCGGAGGCTGGCGGAGGCGAGGTC
>NC_057800.1:264598192-264715169 GCF_018294505.1 Triticum aestivum
CGCCGGGCCGGCGGCGCGGGGCGGCGGCGCCCGCCACGTGGCGCCCCTGGTAGGCGCGGGCGGCTGCGCAGACAATGTCCGTCAGCGCGACTTTTTGTCCGGCGGCGCGCGAAGACGAATGGAGCTAGGGTTTCGGGGGAGGAGAAAATCCGGATTTCGGGGGTTCTTTCAATAGACATAGAGGGAGCTAGGAGAGTCCAAATGAGGTGCGGTTTTTGGCCACGCGATCGTGATCGAACACTCTAGGACATGGAGCAGAGTTAGGTGGGTTTTGGGCCAAATTGGAGGGGTGTTGGGCTGCAACACACACGAGGCCTTCTCGGTCCCTCGGTTAACCGTTGGAGTATCAAACGAAGTCCAAATGATACGAAACTTGACAGGCGGTCTGCCGGTAGTAAACCAAGGCCGCTTGGCAAGTCTCGGTCCAATCCGGAAATGGTTAATCCCCACACACGAAAGAAAGCTAGAAATGACCACCGGAGGAGAACGAAGCGCCAGAATGCAAAACGGACAACGGGGAAAATGCTCGAATGCATGAGACGAACACGTATGCAAATGCAATGCACATCATGACATGATATGAGATGCATGACAAGGACAACAACACATGGAGACAAAGACCCGAACCCGAGGAAATAAATATAACTTAACGCCGAAAACGGCAAGAGTTAGAGTACAAATAGGGAAAGTTACATCCGGGGTGTTACATAATCACAGAGCCCACTACAGCGTAACTTGTACTAGCTGTCTCCCTTTGGATTTGGCCTTCGTGGAATGAATCCGGTCCAAGATGAGATGAGCCTTTCATCTCTCAGTGAGCCAATCCCTAGCTACGGTGATGGCTAGCCCTATTTATAGAGGCCCGGGTCCTCTCCCCAAATATTAGGCGGGAAGGGATCCCACAACGACCAATTTGAAGGGGGACAGGTTCTACAAGCTATCCTGACAAAATATGGTCTTCCCCTACCAAAGGCTCTGGTGATGACACCATTTTGGGCTCCACGGTAACCTCCATCCTGCCGTTCTGCTGGTCTTGGTCTCGTTGCACTGATATGTAAACCTTTGCTTGACGCCTCGGGACACCGCGCATGCGCTTGCCTCATTAGCCCCAAAGACGAAACAAGGACACTGCACGCTAGCGCCCTCCTGGTGCCCTCCTGGCCTTGGTCGTCATGGCTTGCGTCATAGGAACCTCTCGAGGCGCCTCTTGCCTTGATCTCTCCGCCCCTCACGAGCCAGCATGGTGAGGCCGCCCCCGAGGAGATCTTGCATTGTCCGCCTTGCGAGGCTTGGCCCCTCGCGAGGGTCTTGAGTGTTTTCTTGTGAAGATGGGTCATACAGGGCCGTTGATGGGGCCACGCCATGGGCCACAGGTAGGCAAGTGTGGGGACCCCCGTTCCTAGGACACCGACAGTAGCTCGTGGGCCCAAGGCGTGCTCGGACTTAGCTTCGAGGCGAAGCCAAAGGGAAAGTGCGAAGCACCACGGGACCCAATAGCCTGCGGCCTCGTTTGACGCGTGGCTGTCGATTGGATGTGGGCGTCTTCGCTTCCCCATGCAGCCTTGATATCCGCCTGGCTAGGCGGCCACCGTGACTTACACAATGTAACGCCCACGATGCGGCTATATCTCCCACGTGTCGAGGCACGACATAGAGGTATAACCGCATGGTGGTTTTGTCGCAAGAGGGGTAATCTTCACACAATCCCATGTACTAAATAAGAGAGGGATAATGAGTTGGCTTACAATCGCCACTTCACACAAATAACAAGTTAAACATACATCATCCAGAGTACAATCAAGGTCCAACTACGGAACCAAAATAAAAGAAGACAACCCCAAATGCTAGATCCCCGATTGTCCCAAATGGGCTCCACTACTGATCATCAGGAAACGAAATATAGTAACGACCAAGAGCTTCGTCGAACTCCCACTTGAGCTCGGTTGCGTCACATGCAATGGTATCATCGGCACCTGCAATTGTTTGGAAGTATCCGTCAGTCACGAGGACTCAGCAATCTCACACCCGCGATATCAGGAATATTTAAACTTATGGGTAGGATCAGGTATTGAGGTGGAGCTGCAGCAAACGCTAAGCAAATATGGTGGCTAACATATGCAAATAAGAGCGAGAAGAGAAGCAACGCAAAGGTCGAGAAGCTAGAAGTGATCAAGAAGTGATCCTGAAACTACTTACGTTCAAACATAACTCAAACCGTGTTCACCTCCCGGACTCCGCCGAAAAGAGACCATCATGGCTACACACTCGGTTAATTCATTTTAATTAAGTCAAGTGACAAGTTCTCTACACCCGGATATTAACAAATTCCCATCTGCCACATAACCGCGGGCACGGCTCTCGAAAGTTTATACCATGCAGGGGTGTCCCAACTTACCCCATTACAAGCCCTCACGATCAATGGAGGATATTCCTTCTCCCGGAAACACCCGATCAGTCTCGGAATCCCGGTTACAAGAAATTTTGACAATGGTAAAACCAGACCAGCAAAGCAGCCCGAATGTGCGACAAATCCCAATAGGAGATGCACATATCTCATTCTCAGGGCACACTGGATGGGCAAGACATCGGGTTGGCATAGACCCTGGTTGCCCAGGGGGCGCCGGACATCGCCCATGTTGGACTAACACTTAGAGGAGCACTGGCCCGAGGGTTTAAAACAAAGCTGACCCTTGAGTCTGCAGAACCCATGGGAAAAAGGCTTAGGTGGAAAATGTTTAAACCAAGGTTGGGACTTGCTGGAGGAGTTTTATTCAAGGCGAACTATCAAGGGTTCCCATAACCCCAACCGTGTAAGGAACGCAAAATCAGGGATCATAACACCGGTATGACGGTAACTAAGGCTGCAAGAGTGGAACAAAACACCAGGCATAAGGCCGAGCTTTCCACCCTTTACCAAGTATATTGGTGCATTTATTAAATAAGAGATAATGTGATATCCCAACTTCAACTTCACCTGCAATTAGCAACGCTATAAGAGGGACTGAGCAGAAGCGGTAACATAGCCAAACAACGATTTGCTAGGAAGGTGGGTTAGAGGCTTGACATGGAAATATGGGAGGCATGATATAACAAGTGGCAGGAAGCACGACAAAGCGATAGAACGAATAACTAGAAAGCAAAGATAGAAGTGATATCGAGGGTATGGTCATCTTGCCTGAGATCCTGCAAGCAAGTAGAACAAGTCCATGAAGAATACGAACCAACATAGTCGAACGGATCGTCACAAACGCGAAGTTACCGGAACTAACAAGAAGAAGCAACACCGGAAAGGATCAAACAACATGGTAAACCAACAAGCATTAACATAGCATGATGCACAACCAAGTATGATGCATGTCCGGTTTAAAGAGGCATGACATATTGCAACAAACAATACTACAAATTAAGTGGAGCTCAATATGCAACGAGTTGCATATTGACAGAACGCCACATTTAATTATTTAGTTCTCTCCCGTTTATGTACCCAACAATATTAAATGTTGATAAACAAGGCAAGAGGTGAAACATAAGTAAACTACACATTTAGGCATTTTAAATGAGGCCGGAACAACAAACAACAACTCCGGAAAATCCCCACATGTTATTTAGCAATTTAACGCAAACAACAATTTAAACATTCTTGATGTTGTTATCATGATGCGGATGACATTTGCAAGTTTTATGAAATATTTATGAAAATTTTGATAAGACCATGTTATGAAGCATTTGTCATCATGGCGGAAACGAAAGGGGTGCCACGGCAACGAATCCGAAAATGATGCCACGGCAACATATCAGTTCCGGTAGATCATGGAGATACCGGTGCAAAAGGAAATGTGACGGGAGCATGTCATGCAAGGATGGTGCGGTTCTCCCGGATACTGGGTGTCCCATGACGGTGGCAAGGAAACGAGGAATGTGAAAGGATCAATTCGGACATGGTGCAGACACGGGCATCTCATACAACACATCACATGCATATGGTCCACGGCGTCATACCGGTGGTTATACCTTCCAAGGGTGCATTTTCGAAGTGGGTCGAGTTCGTTGAGGGAAGTAGTCACTCTCGCGATGTAGCTAAGGTAGTGGTACACGTTCAGAGAGGTACTTGACGAAACCAACGTCTTCGGGCGTCAGTAGTTGTACACTTGGTTTTGTCGGATCCACGGCAGCGGTAGAGGTACAGACGTTCTCGGGGTACTTGTCTGGTCTTGGTGTAGTTGTACTTGGCAACTGTAGTGGTACTCGACGTCTTGTCGAACCCAAGCGACGGTAGTCATACACGATGCATTGTGGAAGTAGTTGTACTCGCGATCTTCAGCGATGGTAGTCGGACACACATCGATGAGGTACTTGACATTTCGGTCGGTCGTCGTTCGAGCGTCCGTGTGGTCTTGTCGGTGGGGTACGTGGCGCTTGTGGTCCCACTCCGAGGTCATAGCCGTGTAGTCGAACTAGATGAAAACGGATCTCGCTGGGGACTAGGCGCATCTGTAGGATCGAGAAGAGGTGTCTAGAGGGGGGTGAATAGACTCTTAGGAAGAAAAGTTGTAGTTTTTAATTTCTTTAAGTTGAAGTGGAGTTTTGGCACAAGTTTGAACATTCACAATACATATCAAGCAAGCATCTCAAGAGTATATGAGCAGCAGAAACTAAATCATGCAAGTTGCAAGAATGTAAAGGGATGGGATTAGAGTGTGCAAACGCAAATGGAGACACGGAGATTTTTGGCGTGGTTCCGGTAGGTGGTGCTATCATACATCCATGTTGATGGAGACTTCAACCAATGAAGGGTAACGGTTGCGCGAGTCCACGGAGGGCTCCACCCACGAAGGGTCCATTAAGAAGCAACCTTGTCTATCCCACCATGGCAGTCGCCCATAAAGGGCTTGCCTCACTAGGGTAGATCTTCATGAAGTAGGCGATATCCTTGCCCGTAAAAACTCCTTGGTTCAAATCCACAATCTTGACGGAGCCTCCCAAGTGACACCTAACCAATCTAGGAGACACCACTATCCAAGAGGTAACAAATGGTGTGTTGATGATGAACTCCTTGCTCTTGTGCTTCAAATGATACTATCCCCAACACTCAACTCTTTCTCATAGGATAGGATTTGGTGGAAAGATGATTTGAGTGGAAAGCAACTTGGGGAAGGCTAGAGATCAAGATTTATGCAGTTGGAATGAAGTATCTTGACCTCAACACAAGTGTAGGTGGTTCCCTCTCAGAAAATGTATGTTGGAAGTGTAGGCATGTTTGATGGATCTCTCCACGAATGAATAGTGGGTGGAGGGGGTATATATAGCCTCCACACAAAATCTAACCATTACACACAAATCGCCAAACTCGATGGGACCGAATCATACAACTCGGTCAGACAGATTTAGTTCATAATGTGACCGTTAGGGTTTTCGGTGGGACCAACTTGATCAACTCGGTGGAACCGATGTTCTAGGGTTTGGGTAAAGCATTATCTTGGTTGGACCGATTACGCAAACTCGGTGTAACCGATTTTGGTAATAAGACAAACAGAGAGTTGGCCAGGCAAACTCGGTGGAGCCGTTTACATATTGAAGTGAGACCGAGATTGATGTAATAAGCAGAGTTTGCAAGCCCATTTCGGTGAGACCGAGATCCCATCGGTTAGACCGAATTGACTAGGGTTTCTGGCAGTGGCTTATGTCAAGTGAACTCGGTGGCGCCGGATAGATAAAATCGGTGGGGGCGAGTTTGACTTTTGGTTTGGGACATATTTGGATGTGAGAAAGTAGTTGAGGGTTGTGGAGCATATCACTAAGCACTTCGAGCAAGCAAGCCATTAAGCAACACCTCACCCCCTCTTAATAGTATTGCCTTCCCTGTGCACTCAATGTGATCTTGGATCACTAAAATGAAAAATGTAGAGTCTTTTGCTTTCAGCATGAGCCAATCCTTTGTCCTCAGCATCTTGAAGGGGTTCCACATCCTCTAGTCCATGCCACTCCACTGTTGGACTTATCTAAAATATGCTAGATGAAAATATTAGTCCAACAAGAGATATGTTGACATTAGTTACCAAAATCACCCAGGGAGCACTTGTACATTCAATATCCCCCTTTTTCGTAATTGATGACAACATACATCAAAGCTTTAGATAAAGATAAAGAGAATAACAAGTAAAGCTTTGGAAGGACATGTAACATGCATAGGCTCCCCCTATATGTATGCAATCATGTAAATATGGAATATAAGAACATGTGAATGCACAGCATGCCAGAGTAAGCAATGTGTTACATGTATCTTGGCTATATGCATCAGAGCAAAAGATGTAAATATAGGGAATGTACCTTCATGCTAATGAGTCCTTCTTGCAAAAAGTATGTACATCATCAAGAAGTCCTCATGCACTTGAGTGTGATGCATATGCTTACCTTGTGGTCTTGAGTTGGCTTAGGAATGAAAGAACCTGAGTAAACAAGGTTAGATAACACAGATACATCTGCTAGTCAGAGCAAACAAAGAAACCACAAGAATACCAAGACTGGGATGACATGTAGAGAGTGAGTACTGAGTACTCTATTGGATATAGACATGCCCCAAAAGGTAAAGATGTGCAACAAAAGGATTTCCTTCCCTTAGATGTCTTGCTCCCCATGAATCTAGCATGGGATACTGGGAGAAGATAGGGAACAGAAAATCAGAGCAAATGAAGAGAAATAGAGCTAATGCAAACAATCAAACATGAACATGTCTTTCCCCTCTTAAAGACATGTGACCTATCTCCTCTTGAACACCAAGCATATGGGGTTTCTTACACTCCCCCTTGAGTATTCTCTCCCCTTATAGAAATGATTAAGCTTTGATGTGATCTATCTCTCTCTCCCTTTGACATCAATTTCCAAGAAGGGTTCTTCTGTATTTTTGTTACAAATGGGTTTGTTCCTTGAGTCACAAAGCAAAGCAGCAAGTCGAATGTGATGCTAGTAGAGGACAAGAATCATTGAGTGGAGCTGGAGCAAAAAGAATGCAGAAACAAGTGGCAAGCTGTTTTTCTTGTAGTGAAATTGGTGGCACCGAGTTGTGTACTTCGGTGGCGCCGAAAGGATTCAGTTGGACCCAAGGAAACAAACCGGTATCAGGACCCCAATTCCAAGTCACATCGATCTAGCCGGTAACACCTCATATCACTTTGCGGCCTCACGCACGGTATTCCCACGGGTTTCGCCTTACCATGGCCCGGGACTGTATGCGCCTTTTGGCTCACGTATATGATAGTGTCTCTAGCATCCATATGACAGAGAACCCGGGCCGACATGGCTAGTCGTGAACCCAAAGCGGCACCAACCTATGGGGACAAGCATACATGAATCACATCAAGCATGTCGGTCAGCAGCGTGTGAATCCGGGCTGTAGCACTGGGCTAACAGGACTCCGGGAACTCGGGCTGTAGCAGGCTAGGCAGGACTCCGGATGTCACCGCGTGACATTTCCCCGAAGGGACAGACAAGGAACGAAGTGAAACACATGCCTGCCAGTCAAGTGTCCTGAGCAGTAGTGCTGGGCTAGCAGGACTCCAGTGAACCGGGCTGTAGCGGACTACTATGGCTCATGGAAGCACTAGACTACATTTCCCCATAAGAGAGGCTGCCAAGGATAAACAACTAGATTGTCGGATCCCACACATACCAAGCATTTCATTCATACACACAATATGCTCGATATGTGTAAATACAACATGGCATCACAACATAACTCTACGACTTAAGTATTTATTCATTAGGCTCCGAGGAGCGAGAAATTACAAACATGGGTCTCATGACCCAACAATCATAGCATACAAATCAAGCACATGCGGAAGCTTAACATGTCTGAGTACAGACATCTACAAATGAAAAAGGCTGAGAAGCCTGACTATCTACCAGATCCTGCCGAGGGCACAAGATCATAGCTGAGGTATCAAGCTAAACGTCGAAGTCCACGTGAAACTACTAGCGAGACTGAAGTCTCTCTGCAAAACATAAATTAAGCAAATGTGAGTACAAAAGTACTCAGCAAGACTTACATCAGAACTAGCTACATATGCATCGGTATCAACAAGGGGGTGGTGGAGTTTAACTGCAGCAAGCCAGCTTTGACTTGGTGGCTATCTTAAACTACGACTACAAGTAACTCTTTTGAGGTGGCGCACACGAGTCCACGTATTCACCATTCAATACATCACTATGGATCCGCTCCCGTCTCCCTACAAGAAGGCCATCCATAGCACTCACACTTATCTTGCGAGTTTTAGAGTATCCACTTTCACTTGTCTGTGAATTGTTATAGGCAACCCAGAAGTCCTTTACCGCGGATGCGGCTATTCGAATAGTTTTATACCCTGCAGTGGTGTACTTCGTCACACATGTTTCCACCACTTAGCGTCTGCACACGACATGTGCTCAGCAGACTTCAAGCGAAAGCCGACGTGGGTGTAGACCACGACCTGACTAACTGCACAAGTATCTAGTCCAGGTTTATCGCCTATTTGGGTTCCATCCGCAAGGAGATCCGGCCGGGGTGTCCTCAACGGCCCCAAATGATGTGTACAGGGTCCCGAGACGCCAAACGGGCGCCCGGCATACCCAGCCACGGTGTATCTACCGCATCATAGCCCACCCCTAGGGTCAGCGCTATGCACAGCCGCCAACACATATCCTATAAACACCAGAAACTAGTTGCAACTCCTGGACAGAGGACGAGAGGGTCAGTAAGTCAAGCGGGGTCATATTTCAGGGCCCAAAGTGTGGTAGTAGCTGTTTCGTGGATCACAAACACAGAACTCAGTTCCTGAGAACGGTTTCAATGAGACAACCAACCATGTACTCCTACATGGCCTCTCACCACTACCTTTACCAAATCGTGTTCACACACTTAGCTCACACACAGTAGGACATGTTCACCACTTTCGAACTCATCCCCGATGAATCAGACCTGACACAACTCTAAGCAATAGCAGGCATGACAAGCAAACATGAATGAGTAGGCACATCAGGGCTCAAACAACTCCTACTCATGCTAGTGGGTTTCATCTATTTACTGTGGCAATGACAAGTCATGCAAAGGAAAGGGGTTCAACTACCACAGCATGTAACAGTTGAAACGTTGTTGTCCTAATGCAGTAAAAGAGAGCAGGAGCGAGAGAGTGGGTTTGTATCGAAATGAACAAGGGGGTTTTGCTTGCCTGGCACTTCTGAAGATATCATTGGGTCTTCATCCGTGTCAACGATCACAGCGTCGGTACAACGTCTACCGAGAGGGGACAAATACCGCCAACAGAGAAAGAAACACAATCAATGCAATGCACAATATGATGCATGATCATGACATGTCAATATGCTGTGGTTTGAGCTAATGCAACTAGCAACATGTTAAATGGAGTTGGTTTGAACCCTAGGTTCAATAAAACTCCTTATGTGAGAGTTTAAATTCTATTTATGTGAATTGGCCTAAACAACAGCCATAAGTTGTTCTAACATGCATGAAAATGCCATAAACAGATTCCTTAAATTTTTCTGATAATTTTTCATATATAAATTATTTCATTTGGAGTTATGGTTTAATTTCTATGATTTTTTTTAAGTTTAAGTCATTTTCTGGAATTTCCTGAATTGTTTTAAAACATAAATTAATTACTGCGTCAGCATGACATCGTCATGACGTCAGCAGGTCAACGGGGCACGGTCCAGGTCAAACCTGACCAGTGGGACCCACTGGTCAGTGACCCAGTGACATTTAGTGTCACAGACAGGTGGGTCCGGTCAACGGCCACGTCAGCAAGGTCAACGGTGACGCGTGGGGCCACTATGTTTAGATTAATCTTAATCTATTTTTGTTAGCTGGTTAGTTAGGCAGCGGGGCTCGCATGTCAGTGAGCCAGGGGGGTTAGTTAGTGGTTCAATTAGCCGCTAATGACGCGTCCACGTCATCATCGCCGGCGTTATAACCACCGGGGTAACAGAGCACGGCGAGGTTGCTCGTCCGGCCAACTCCGGCAACGAGAGCTCGCACGGCCGGGTGCGTTGGAAGCGGCGCAACGAGGCTCGGGCAGCGCTGGGGTGGCGCGTAACGGCAGGGACGGCGAGTTGGGCGGCGGCCGGAGTACGGCGTCGATGGGGATCGGGTCTAGGGGACGAAATTAACAGAGAGGAGAGAGGGGAAACGAAGGCGGCCTCACAGGGAGTAGAACTGGGGCTCGAAGAGCTCGGGGACGACCGGCAGGCGACAGATCGATGGCGTCTCCCTACGGTGGCCGATGTTGAAGACGAAGACGATGGCGACAGAGCAGCGTGTCCCGAGCTCGCTTGCTTCGATGGATAGGCCCGCGACGTCTTGGCGGAGCGGTTGGACGGCTAGGGAGGCAAGGGGTGGCTATGGCCGCGAGCCAGCGAGGGGCAGCGATGGTGGCTCTCAGCCGGTGAGAGAGAGAGAGCCAGGGGAGGGGAGAGGTTGCGGGTGAGGGAGAGAGAGAGGTCAGGGGGTCTCTGGGCGTCTCCAAACGCAGGATCAGGGAGAAGGACGGGCCTCCAGCGCGAAGTAGGAGGTGGCCGTAGCTGCGCGTGCGTCGACACGCACCTACTCCAACTGGCAGGAGGAAGACGACATGGTGGGGGTAGGTGGGCTGGACCTGGTAGGTGCGGGTAAGAGGCCCGGTGGGCTTTCAATTTTCTTTTGTTTCTGTTTTTCTGTTTTGTTTTGTTTAATTGTCACTGAATTCAAATTCAAACAAATTTGAAAACAGTGCCAAAACTCCCCTCTATAATTTTATGTCACTTAAGGTCTACTCCTCATATATATAAAATGTCTTAGGGAATTTGAAAATATATTCATTATATATTATGAATATAACTCCAAATTCAAATAGAATATTGATTTAAAATCAAAGCCCAAATAATCCCTTAGAAATGTTCCAAAATTTTGGTTTGATTTATAACTCTTGCCAAAATTGTCAGAGCTATTTCTAGGGCATTTTGGATTTACTGATTGCAATTTTAGGGTTTCTTGCCCTTTTATTAAAATGATTTATGAGGCTTTCAATTTCCTCATTTCAACTTTCGGAAAATAGACATGATGCACACATGAAGCTAGCCTAGAGCATTACCAGAAGCTAGGGATGTGACAACCGGAGTGACCAAGTTCATCACAGTGAAAACACTTGTCACCTCAGCTCACTAGGCAGGTAAAATCTCACAAGGATTTGCAAGGAATTTGTTGAAAAATTTGCAATGAATTGGATGTAGGGAATGAAGAACAAAACAAGGAAAAAGAAAATCTAGATGAAGTAAAAAAACAAGGACACACGAGAGAACTTCATATAGAATTGGGCGGTGACAAAGTCACCTATGTTAGAGTATATTGACTGAGGAGTCAAGTAAGAACACTTGATCATAGGTCATACTCATCGTTTAAGCTCAAAATGGGGTTACCATTTTTCGTTTAAGAATTTTATATGTATTCACATCTTGTTGAGTTGCTTTGACCTATCACTTATGTTAAGCTTCTCTAAGATGGAATGACATACCTTGGGTGTTGGTGTTGATCCTAGTCATGTAGTCGAACTTGTGTGAGTTGCTCGAGGTTAATGTAGTTCATCAAAAGTTGAGAGCACCACTTGTAATTTGAGTTCATGTACCTACATGTGTTAGTTTTGCAAGGAAGAGCACTTGTGTATCCAAAATGACAATCATGAAATTTGATACATATAATTTGTCAAAGGATATGTTGAAGAGTTTCGTGCTTCCATGTCATCAATCACCGTACTGTAGAGACTCGGTGATGTAGATATTGCTCAAGAGGTGAGAGAGTTGCAATCTCATAGATTTAGATTCATCCATGTACCTACAAGGGTTAGATAACATGCAAGGGTGCAAATATATCCAAGACATATGAATATCATCATGAGAGAAATATCAAGGATTTGTCATAGATTCATGCGTTGCATGTATCCAAATGGAGTTTCTACTCCAAGTTTGAAGCATAAATGATGTTCAATTCACCACTCAAGCGGCAAAAGACTTCCTCATCAAGCGGTTTGGTGAATATATCCGCCAATTGCTTATCGGTACGGACATGCTTAAGATTAATGTCCCCTTTAGTAACATGATCTCGAATGAAATGATGATGAACTTCAATATGCTTAGTTCGAGAATGTTGCACGGGATTGTGAGCAATCTTAATAGAACTCTCATTGTCACAAAGCAATGAAACATGTTTCACATTGATCCCATAATCTTTAAGTGTTTGGGTCATCCAAAGTAATTGAGCACAACATGAACCGGCGGCAATGTATTCTTCTTGGGCGGTGGATAAGGATACCGAGTTTTGTTTCTTGGAAGACCAAGACACAATAGATCTACCAAGAAATTGAGAAGTACCCGAAGTGGACTTCCTATCAACCTTGTCTCCGGCTGTAACGCCCCATATGTAACTTACCATATTTGTATTCCAACTCTTGCCATTTTCGGCACTAAGTTATGATATTCCTCGTTGTTGGGTTTTGTCTTCGTGTTGCTTTTGTCCATGTCATGCATCTCATATAATGTCATCATGCGCATCACTTTTGCATACATATTCGTTTCATGCATCCGAGCATTTTCCCCGTTGTCCATTTTGCATTCTGGTGCTCCTATGTCCTCCGGCGTCCCCTTTTGCCTCTTTTCATGTGCGGGTGGTAAATGTTCTCGGATTGGACCGAGACATGCCAAGAAGCCTTGGTATACTACCGGTAGACCGCCTGTCAAGTTTCGTGTCATTTGGACTTTTTTTGATATTCCAACGGTTAACCGAGGAACCGTAAAGGCCTTGTGTGTGTTGCAGCCCAACACCCCTCCAAAGTGGCCCAAAACCCACCTAAACCCCCTCCATCATCTCGGTCATTCGATCATGATCGCGTGGCCAAAAACTGTGCTCCATTTGGAGTCTCCTAGCTCCTTCTATGTATAAATAGGTGCATCCCCCCGAAATTTGCGGATGAAACCCTAGTCTTCCCCTTCCTCCACGCGCCGGACACGTCCGCCACGTCAACGGGCCGAGCCTCACATCGCCGCCTCTGCCGCACGGCCCATCCGGCCCGCAGCAGGTCCCCGCGGACCGGAGCCGCCGCCGCCCGCCTGGGCCTCCCACGCCCTCGCCGCGCTGCCGCTCTTCCTCATCGACGCCCGTCACCCTCTTTATCGCCGGTCGCCGCGCCGCCGCAAGCCCGTCGCCAGCCGCCGCTCGCCTCCACGCCCGCGCGCCTGAGGAGCTCCGCCCGCCGAGTGCCTCGCCGCTCCGCCTCCCGGAGACCTCCTCCGCCGCCCTTCCTCGACTCCGGGTCCGGCCAGAACCGCAACGCTGGCGAGATCCTTCGAACTCCGGCGAGCTATTGTTCCGGCGGACCTCGGGAACGAGCGCCAGATCCACATCCGGAGAGGGTTGACTTTTGCCTTTCCCTAAGTCCGAGTTTGCATTATTTTTAGGCAACTTCATCATGTTATATCTTTGCATCTGTAGCTCCGTTTTGGGTGTGTAGCATATCAAATTGTTCGTCTAGATGTGCACTTCATTTCATTCCATTGCACCATGTTCATTTAATTTCATCTTGATGCCCTAAATGCTGTTGCAAGAGATAAGGTTGTCAGAATCGCGATTTTGAATCGGATCGGAGCTCCGATGGTAAGATCGCAAATCGTAAAATCTTCACTATCAGGATAGTAGAAACGTAGATTCTATGAACTAAAATCGTAGAATCAGAGGGGTTAGTTTGGATCATAAAGTTGTAGAATCGTATAACAGAAACACGATTTTGACAACCTTGCGTATAACAGAATCGCGATTCTAACAACCTTGGCAAGAGTGCTATGTGTTGTTAGTTACTGTTTCTTAACAAATTATGGACATTTGTAATTTTTGCCATGTTTAATGTGTGCCTCCTATGAACTTGAGCCCTACATGTGTTTTGGGCTATGTCATGCCATCTTTACAGGGGTTTATGCCATGTATTTTTGTGATCATTGTGGTGACTAGCACAAGCATGCAAAGTAGCTCTCGTGATGTTGCTGATTTCAGGGACTTAGAACGGTTCCAAGTCATTTCCCTGATGATATTTGCATGCCATATATTCTTTTTGCTACAGAGTGATCCATGCCTCTTTTGAGCATGTTCAGTAAGGATGATTTGGAGACATTGTTATGCTCTATCCATCCATGTCTTTGTTTGAAATTATGGAGCAACCTAGCATGACTCAATCTTGCTCTACTTTTGCTATAAAATGTTCCTCGCAGATTGTTTACATGTTAATCAATTTTGCCGAGGTTGTTGTAGTTGATCCATGCATGCTATGAGAGTGTTCTTGCCATGGTTAGCTACTTGAACATGTCTTCTTGCTGGGTGTCTTCTTAGTTTGTCATGCAATGCCTTGTGGTGAGTGCATCGAGCTTGCAAACATGCCTACGTAACTATGTTTTTCCATGCCCAGTTTTTTGCTAAGTCTGAATCTGTTAACGAAACTTGCTATGTTTACATAGGTGCCATTGTATTTTCTGATCCCTCTTGGCTTATGGTCAGTAAGGGACTTTTGTTATATGCCTTGAGTAGTTTCATGCCATGTCTTGCTTTGGCATGATAGGTTCCTGTAGCATGTTGTTATCTTGCTCTAAACATTTCTTCCTGATGTTAAATCCTGACATGTTATTTTCACTAAGTCTGTGAACATGATATGTTTTGCACTTTTGTCATGATTGTTTGAACCTGCTATTTTGTGAATTAGCCGCCGGTCATTGTTCATCTTTTGTCAAGCATCTTGAGTGGATCACTGCCATGTGCTTTGTTGCTATGTTAGAGTGCAATAGCTTATTTTTCTTGATGCATTTAGATGGCATTGTGCTGTTAATCGTAGCTTAGTGCCATAATTGTTTTTCTTGCCATTTGCAAACCGTGCATCCGATTCCGGTGATCTTTATATCGATTTCGACCAAAATCAACTCATATTTCCAACGGTGCACTTGGTTTTCCAAGTTGAGGCCTAGTTCAATCTTTTCCTTCTGAAGCATGCATATGCATTGCATATCACATCCCGCATATCATGCCATGTTTTGCATCATGTTGCTTGCGCATTGCAAAGTGGTTGATTGTGGTTCCCTTTGCTTGCGTTATTGCTTTGGGTAGAGCCGGGAGACGAGTACATGATCGAGGAACCCGTTGAGAACGCTCACAAGGATCAAGCTTACGTCAACACGGAGAACTTTGTAGGCAAGATGACCATACCCTCGAAATCACTTCTACCTTTGCTTGCTAGATACCTACCACATGCTTTATCATGCCTCCCATATTGCCATGTCAAACCTCTAACCCACCTTGTCCTAGCAAACTGTTGTTTGCCTATGTTACCGCTTTGCTCAGCCCCTCTTATAGCGTTGCTAGTTGTAGGTGATGTTTGGAGTTCGTTCCTTTTTGGAACTTGATTATTGTTGGGATATCACTATTATATCTTGTCTACTTTAATGCATCTATATAACTGGGAAAGGGTGGAAGGCTCGGCCTTATGCCTAGTATTTTGTTCCACTCTTGCCGCCCTAGTTTCCATCATACCAATGCTATGTTCCTTGATTTTGCGTTCGTTACACGGTTGGGTTATAATGGGAACCCCTTGACAGTTTGCCTTGAATAAAACTCCTCCAGCAAGGCCCAACCTTGGTTTTACCATTTGCCACCTAGCCTTTTTCCCTTGGGTTCCGCGGACTCAAGGTTCATCTATATTTTAAACCCCCCAGGCCAGTGCTCCTCTGAGTGTTGGTCCAACTTATTAGCCGCCGGTGGCCACCAGGGGCAACTCTGGGCTGGCCTACCGGAAGCTTGGACAATCCGGTGTGCCCTAAGAGCGAGATATGTGCAGCTCTTATCGAGATTTGTCAGCACATTCGGGTGGCTTTGCTGGTCTTGTTTTACCATTGTCGAGATGTCTTGTAACCAGGATTCCGAGTCTGATCGGGCCGTCCTGGGAGAAGGAATATCCTTCGTTGACCATGAGAGCTTGTGATGGGCTAAGTTGCAACACCCCTGCAGGGATTTGAACTTTCGAAAGTCGTGCCCGCGGTTATGGGCAGATGGGAATTTGTTAATGTCCGGTTGTAGAAAACCTAAAACTAAACTTAAGTAAAATGGATCAACCGCGTGTGTAGCCGCGACAGTCTCTTTTCGGCGGAGTCCGGGAAGAGAACACGGTCTCGGGTTATGCTTGGGCATAAGTAGTCTTGGATCACTTCTTGATCATAGATTCTCGAACGTGCTTCGCCTTCTCTTCTCGCTCTCATTTGCGTAAGGTAGCCACCATATATGCTAGTGCTTGCTGCAACTCCACCTCATACCTTTTACCTACCCATAAGCTTACATAGTCCTTATCGCGAGGGTATGAGATTGCTGAGTCCCCGTGACTCACAGATTCCTTAAAAACCAGATGCAGGTGCCGATGATACCGTTCCAAGAGATACAACTAATCTCAAGTGGGATTTCGATGAGGACTCAGGATGATACTACGTTTCCTTTCCAGACGATCTATAGTGGCGCCTAATTGGGGCGATCGGGGATCTTATGCATTTGGGGTTGTCTTTATTTTGGTTCCGTAGTCGGACCTTGATTGTATCTAGATGATTGTAATGCTATATTTAGTGTGAAGTGGCGATTGTAAGCCAACTATGTACCTCTTTTCTTATTCAGTACATGGGATGTGTAAAGATTACCCCTCTTGCGACATTGCCTACAATGCGGTTACGCCTCTAAGTCGTGCTTCGGCATGTGGGAGATATAGCCGCATCGTGGGTGTTACACCGACATAGTCCGAGTGGGAATAGCCAACAAGATCAAAAGATGACCTCTTAGGATACCAAATTCCAAAATTTGGTGTATGTATTAAGTATCTCACTATCTATTTCACAACCTTAAGATGACATTCTTTCGGGGCCGCTTGATATAGTGCACACATGCACACACTTAGCATAATATTGGGACGAGAGGCACATAATGAACTGACCATAGAGCGGTAAACTTTTTGATCAACCGGTTCACCATCCTTAGTCAAGTCAAGATGTCCACCAGTAGGCATGGGAGTTTTCATACATTTGCTTTCTTGCATATTGAACTTCTTGAATAAGTCCTTGGTGTACTTAGTTTGAGAGACAAAGGTGCGTTCCTTAGTTTGCTTGATTTGCAAAACAAGAAAGAACTTGAGTTCACTCATCATAGACATCTCAAACTTCTCCAACATTAGCTTTCCAGACTTCTCACTAAAATGAGGGTTAGTTGAGCCAAATATGATATCATCAACATAAATTTGGCATACAAACAACTCACCATTAACACTTTTAGTATAAAGAGTAGAATCTAATTTTCCAATTTCAAAGCCTTTTTCAATAAGGAACTTGGTCAAGCATTTATACCACGCTCTAGGAGCTTGTTTAAGACCATAATGGGCTTTGTGAAGTTTGTAAACATGATCGGGTTTCTTAGGATTGACAAAGCCGAGAGGTTGTTTAACATAAACTTCCTCCTCAATTTCACCATTTAGAAAAGCACTTTTAATGTCCATTTGGTATAAAGTGATATCATGGTGATTAGCATAGGCAAGTAAGATGCGGATGGACTCAAGTCTAGCAATGGGGGTGTATGTCTCACCATAGTTCATACCTTCGACTTGAGTGTAGCCTTGGGCGACTAGACAAGCTTTGTTGCGGATGAATTGACCGACTTCATCTTGCTTGTTGCGAAACACCCATTTGGTACCGATGACGTTGTGGTTGTTGTCAGGCTTCTCGACCAATGTCCACACTTGATTTCTCTCAAAGTTGTGTAGCTCTTCATGCATGGCATTTATCCAATCCGGATCTACCAATGCTTCTTCAACCTTCATAGGTTCAATGCTGGAGTTGAATGAATAATGTTCACAAAAGTGAGCCAAACGAGTTGTAGAGCGAGTGATTCTCCCGGTTTGGATATCATTGTAGATTTGCTCGACGGGATGATCTTTGGCGACTCTTGCTCGAACTCGTGGAAGCTTTTGCTTGGGTCGGGGAGGAACATCTTCTTCATCTTGTTCTTCTTCTTCTTCATGGCCTTGTTCATTGTTGCCATTGCCGTTCTCTCCTCGTGGTGGAGAAGGAGGTTGATGAGGTTCATCTTGGTGTACGTCCTCATTTTCTTCGTCTTGGTGTGTCTCACTCGTGGATGTTTCCAAGTCAACTCTTGGTTCACCTTGTCGTGAGGTGGAAGTTTCCACTTGGACGGACGAGGTACTCTCCTTTACCTTCGTTGGACAAATCTTGCCGATAGACAAGTCTTGAATTGCTTCCGAAGGGTATTTTTCTCCTACATCAATTGGCAATTTCTCTACTTGCGAGCCTTTAGATTCATCAAACTTCACATCTACAGTTTCTTCAACCTTTCGGGTGAAATTGTTGTAGACCCGGTAAGTGTGAGGGTTTGAGCCATAACCAAGTAGGAAACCTTCACGAGATTTGGGAGCAAATTTAGAATGACGATGCTTATCAAGAATGCAACACTTTGAGCCAAATACTCGAAAGTATCCAACTTGGGGTTTGTTACCGGCGAGGAGCTCGTACGCCGTCTTGCTGAGTACCTTGTGAAGATACAAGCGATCTGTTGCATGAAAAGCTGTCTCAACCACTTTTGCCCAAAAGTGTTTTGGAGTCTTGTACTCATCAAGCATCATTCCAGCCATCTCAATAAGAGTTCGGTTCTTCCTCTCAACAACTCCATTTTGTTGAGGCATGTACCTAGCCGAGAACTCATGTGAGATCCCTTCTTCGTCAAGAAAGGTATCCACATTTGCGTTCTTGAACTCTGTTCCATTATCACTGCGAACCTTCTTGATCTTCACTTCAAATTGATTTTGGGCCTTCCTAGCAAAGTTCTTGAATATCTTTTGGACCTGTGATTTATCATCAAGAAAGAACACCCACGTAAATATTGAAAAATCATCAACTATAACCAGACCGAATGAGTTACCACCGAGACTTGTATAGGCATTGGGACCAAAAAGATCCATATGAAGTAGCTCGAGCGGTCTTCTTGTGGTCATAATGTTCTTCATGGGGTGACTTCCTCCAACTTGTTTTCCTACTTGACAAGCACTACAAAGTCTATCCTTGTCAAATATAACATCTTTTACTCCAAGGATATGATCACCTTTAATAAGCTTATCAAGATTTCGCATGCCCACATGACCTAGCCTTCTATGCCACAACCAGCCTTTAGAAGATTTAGCAATTAAGAAAGTTCTAGGTTGAGTCTTTTTAGTGAAATCAACAATGTAAAGATCACCTCTACGTGTACCGTTAAAGACCATTTTATGGTTATCTCTATGAAACACTTGGCAATCTACTTCAGTAAATAGGACATTGAAACCAAAGTCAGCAAGTCTAGATACAGAAAGTAAATTGTAACCAAGAGATTCAACGAGCATAACATTTTGTATGGAGCTATCATGTGAGATGTCCACCTTACCATGGCCAACCACCTTACCCTTTGAGTTATCATCGAAAATGAGATACTTTCGAGGGCCGTTGTTTTCAGCAAGCTCACGAAACATATCTTTGTCTCCGGTAATATGATCAGTACATCCACTATCAAGGACCCATTCCTTTCCTCCAGCCATGTAGCCGCGAAGTTTTCCATAAGACCAAAGTGTCTCATTGCGTCATCAAGATCATCGTTACTATCCTCATCCTCATCATAGTATCCATGTTCAACATCGTCATGTGATGAATCAACTCCTAAAGAGGGTAATTCATTAGAAGAATGACCGTAACAATGTTCATCTCCATGGATTCTAATGACTTTGGAAATGATATTGCTAATAATTCCAATGTCTCCTTTTGCACTCGTAAGATTAGTAAGCTCAAATAAGCAATCACCAAACTTGGGATCATTGGAACTCATCTTACTCAAGGCAATAGACTTATGAAGAATCTTATCTAGAATTTTCAAAGAATAATTTGGGAATCGTTCCTCAAGAAATCTCCATATAGTGTAGGCACAATCAAGAGTAGGTAAGCTAGCAATCAATTTTTTGGGCAATCCTCTAATGATAAGATTGATAGTTATAAGATTGCAAATCATGTCAAGGTCCTCACCGGGTGTGGGATGCAAAGGGTCAACAATGCAATCACAAGGAGTAGTAATGTACTTATTCAAATGATATTCATTGAAAATCTCAAGCATCTCATTTTTTCACTCATGAAAGAACTCTCCATCAAGAATAGGAACTCTATGTCTAAGACTCCCCAACGTAGACTCATCCATCTTCCTCCAAAGGTGTTTTAAACCAAAGCAATGGAGACCAATGCTCTGATACCAATTGTAGGATCGAGAAGAGGTGTCTAGAGGGGGGTGAATAGACTCTTAGCTAGAAAAGTTGCAGTTTTTAATTTCTTTAAGTTGAAGTGGATTTTTGGCACAAGTTTGAACATTCACAATACATATCAAGCAACCATGTCAAGAGTATATGAGTAGCGGAAAGTAAATCATGCAAGTTGCAAGAATGTAAAGGGATGGGATTAGAGTGTGCAAACGCAAATGGAGACATGGAGATTTTTGGCGTGGTTCCGATAGGTGGTGCTATCATACATCCACGTTGATGGATACATCAACCCACGAAGGGTAATGGTTGCGCGAGTCCACGGAAGGCACCACCGACGAAGGGTCCACATAGAAGCAACCTTGTCTATCCCACCATGGCTGTCGCCCACGAAGGACTTGCCTCACTAGGGTAGATCTTCACGAAGTAGGCGATCTCCTTGCCCGTACAAACTCCTTGGTTCAACTTCACAATCTTGATGGAGGCTCCCAAGTGACACCTAACCAATCTAGGAGACACCACTCTCCAAGAGGTAACAAATGGTGTGTTGATGATGAACTCCTTGCTCTTGTGCTTGAAATGATACTATCCCCAACACTCAAATCTCTCTCATAGGATAGGATTTGGTGGAAAGATGATTTGAGTGGAAAGCAACTTGGGGAAGGCTAGAGATCAAGATTTATGTGGTTGGACTGAAGTATCTTGACCTCAACACAAGTGTAGGTGGTTCTCTCTCAGAAAATGTATGTTGGAAGTGTAGGCATATTCTGATGGCTCTCTCCATGAATGAAGAGTGGGTGGAGGGGTATATATAGCCTCCACACAAAATCTAACCATTACACACAAATCACCAAACTCGGTGGGACCGAATCATACAACTCGGTCAGACCGATTTAGTTCATAATGTGACCGTTAGGATTTTCGGTGGGACCGACTTGATCAACTCGGTGCGACCGATGTGCTAGGGTTAGGGTAAAGCCTTATCTCGGTTGGACTGATTACACAAACTCGGTGGAACCGATTTTGGTAATAAGCCAAATAGAGAGTTGGCCAGGCAAACTCGATGGAGCCGATTACATATTTCGGTGAGACCGAGATTCAAGTAATAGGCAACAGAGAGTTTGCAAGCCCATTTCGGTGAGACCGAGATCCCATCGGTGAGACCGAATTGACTAGGGTTTCTGGTAGTGGCTTATGTCAAGTGAACTCGGTGGCACCGGATAGATAAAATCGGTGGGGCCGAGTTTGACTTTTGGTTTGGGACATATTTGGATGTGAGAAAGTAGTTGAGGGTTGTGGAGCATATCACTACGCACTTTGAGCAAGCAAGCCATTAAGCAACACCTCACCCCCTCTTAATAGTATTGGCTTCCCTATGGACTCAATGTGATCTTGGATCACTAAAATGAAAAATGTCGAGTCTTGGGCTCTGAGTTTGAGCCAATCCTTTGTCCTTGACATGTTGAAGGGGTTCGACATCCTCTGGTCCATGCCACTCCACTGTTGGACTTATCTGAAATATGCTAGATGAAAATATTAGTCCAACAAGAGATATGTTGACATTAATTACCAAAATCACCCGGGGAGCACTTGTGGTTTCAGCATCCATAAGGAACTTGGAGGTACTTGGCGTTCTAGGTCCTACAAGTCGTGGTGGCCGAACTCGGGGAGGTCCATGGAGGCACCGGTGGAGGTGTTCGTGGGGTTACTGCCGAACTAAGGCTGTAGATGGCTAGTGTCGGGGATATACCCCGCGGTGTAAACCGGCCGGAAGTTAACCTGACCGGACTTGGCAGTTTATCTAAAGACCCCGCTGACACTTGGTGAGTTACTGGCGACTCGCCCTGACCTGGCGGTTTACAAGCAACCCACCTGGTCATTATGACTCACTGGTGATCCGGCGTGCGGGACAGACGGATGACAAGGCCCAAGGCCCAGAAGGCCGGTTCACGTTAAAAGTGGGCCGGTTTAAGAGGAAAGGCATGAGGAATATTTGTCCTACAAGGAGTTAAGACCTGGACTTATATCCGGTTTGTATTAGAGATAGACTAGTCCTAATCCTAATAGGACTCTACATGTAACCCGCCCATCCAACATATATAAGGAGGGGCAGGGCTCCCCAAAAGGGACAAGATTCACAAGTTCCATGAGTTGGACAAGTTAGGTTTAGACAATAGCTCTCGAGATAGAGCACTCTTGTAATTGTGATCATCATCATCAATATCAATGAAGCAGGATGTAGGCTTTTACCTCCACTGTGAGGGGCCGGACCTGGGTAAAACGTCGTGTCTCTTGTCCCGCTCAACCCCTCTCAAGCTACCACATAGATGCGTTGGCCTCGCGACTAAGTCCTGACACTAAGGACATCTTCCGTGACAACTCCACCGTGGGGCCTGCGCATGGTGGTGTTGAGTTTTTGAAGGGATTTCTTCGAGGATCGAGAAGTTTGCAAATTTTTTTGGATGAAAACCCGGTATGGAAGGAGCTGCGTCAGCTTCAAATTCATCAAACCAAATTTGCCATCTTTGAGATTTGAGGTCAAGAGAAAATTAGGGTTACGCGTGGTAACGTGACCCAACGATTCGTTGAATCTGGAGACGAATCGATATCATTGACAGTGGCCGCCCCGAGAGCCGGGACAAACTTATATTCAGAAGATCGCCATGATCCAGATGTGGATTGTCTGAAAGCTGCTGCAGCATAGAGGAGGTCAGTACTCGCCTATGCTATTGTGGGTCACTACAACAGACAAGAATCTTGTGGCAGCCGCCGAAAGTCATCGTAAACCGGACGTTCAACAGCTGAAAGCCGCCCTGCCGGATCACGATTCAGTCTCGTATTCATACTATTCAAATCAATACTACCGGATCAGTACAACCCGGAGTCAACAACCATAGCCCGGTCTCCTCTGAAGCTATGGCCGCTGCTTCATGGATAAGTCCCCGTTTTTCCTTCGAGCGGTTAGCTTAACAACTTCTCCACGGCCACTGTCAACGCTTCTGCGACCTGCCGCATGATTGAACCGCCGGACTCCATCGCCGCAAGCTCCGATTCACACGGCCGCCCTCCGATTCACTCGCAGACTTGCTAAACCGCCTTGTCAGCTTGACGCCTCGGCCATGACCATCCGATTCCGGCTCGTCCTCGCCCGGCCTCTGCTCCGGTTGCACGCGTGCAGGCCTCCGATCCGAGTCGCTGCCCGTCCCACCTGGCCCCGCGGCTTTGTGCTAAGTCATCGTTTCCTCACTTTCGGAGCATCATATCCTGGGTCATCACTGTATCACACTTACTCTCCCATGGATGAACGCCCCGCATGCCCGTGACTAATGCGGCTCCGTCTCCCCTGTTCTCAATTCGAGTGACCTCCGAGGTCTCAATCCGGCATAGCAGTTTCAGTCCGGCACCGTCTCCGAAGCACCGTTTGCATCGCGCTGTCCTGGGCCGGCCTCGTCGTTGCAGACTCATCTCCATTGCGCAAGCCACCGTAGCAGGGCTGGCCTCGCCAATGCCTCGCCGGCTTACTCCCGCCGCGATTCACCGTTACCGGCCGTGTTAACCCGCGCTCCCTTGATTTTGAAACCACTGCTGTGTCTCCAAGATTCCAACCCGCCGGCCGCTGCCGAGCCGCTGTTCCTGCAGCGCTGTTGCTGCGTCAAGTCGCCAAGGAACAGCTCCTAAAGGTCACCAGTAAACGCTCAAGTCATCAAGGCATTTGTTTGTGTTGCTGTTTTCCACCTTGTCACACAAGGGGTCAATCGAGTTGGTACTGTTCACTGTTGTTTGAGCAAAGCAGATTCAGTTACGGAGTAGCCCTCCATGAGTACTATTTGCATAAAGGCCAAATTGATAAGGACACCCAAGTTCGATGCGTTGCTCAAGGGGCATGATTCATTTAAAAATTGGATGGATGCATGGTCATTATTTGGTCAAGTTGTTGTGCAGTCACTTCATCCGAAAAATATACCAGGTGATACCCATCCTACTTATTTCATTTGTATATAATGATTTGTTTGCGAACAGTTACTCGGGTTTGCGATTTGTACGCAGGACAGTTATTCACTGAAAATGTGGTTTATGCCACGGGTACGGAGCATGCGCTAGCAACCCTTGTGCCCGGTGTTTGTCCATGCCACATTACCCAACGAGTGGAAGCGTGCGAGCCGCCGCCCGTGCGCCCGGACTACATCAACTAGCAGGGACTGCGCCTGTGATTGACTCTCACGTCCGCACCGGCTTATAACGCCACGGATGACTCGCCCGTCTGCTCTCGCGATGGGCTCATGCGTCCGCGCCGGTTTATAACAAGGAGGACAACTTGCTCGTCCGCATCGTCTTACAACACCGCGGCCAAATCATCTGTCTGTGCCACCTCTGATGTTGCGGACGTATTTCCCGTACGTCTCTCGTGGCCTGGTCTACATCAACATACCGGGCCGCACCTGTCTGCGTGAGCTGTTTATTGGGCGCACAAGTCGCCGCCACTACAGTTTTGATTAACTTCAAATCGCCAGTTGGAAGGAACCACTGGCCGAGTTGCTGACACGACTCATATGGGATCATTTACAACCCGCCGCAGTCACCTCAACCTTCTATGGATTCACATCGTGCTATGAACGCCAATGATATACAAGTTATGCCGGTTTATATCACGGTCAAATATGGAGAGTCTCAAGCCAACTCCTCGAGTCACCTTTGAAACTCGGGGGCTACAATGACATGACTCAGCGAATCTTCCCAGTTTTAGCAAATTTAAGAACCCCAGGACGATGGAGGGAAGGATAACCGGGTCCCGGAGGCTACTGTTATATTGATGAAAGTTTAAAGGCTGTCAGAAAATTTCTGGCTTAGAAAGTATATGACAGTTATAAGATCCCGGCTTGATGAAGAAGATCCGGGTCATCAAAAAGGATTCCGGTTTAAAATCCGGCTCAAGGGAAGTCAATATGACTGAAGCTCTCAAATATCCGGTTTACAGTCCGGTTCAACGGAAATCTGTTCTCCCACAAAGCTCTGAAGCGCTCAAATCCGGTTTAATAATGTCCGGTTCAAAAAGGAATTAATTTCTCGCAAGTTCGAGTTTAAAGGCCGTCAGAAAATTTTCCGGTTGAAAATGAAGATTCCGGTTTAAAATCCGGTTCAAGGGAAAGATGTTTCCCACAAAGCTTTGAAGCTCTCAATATCCGGTTCAAAATCCCGGTTTAAGAAGAATTTATCTCTTGCAAAAAGTTAAAAGTTGCCGAAGAGGACTTACTGCCATGATGTGCGGTTCAAACATGGGTATCCCGCCTTACTGGCCTGACATATTATTGAGCACATGGGGGCTTCTGCTTCATAAAGCGGGGTCTTTGTTCTTTTACATCATGTGTGGTTACACGGAGTTGTTCTAAAGCGGCCTCCAGTTTACCCCTTGAGTTCGCTTTTTAAAAGCATCATGTTATATCACTTGGAGGTTTGGTCGTGTTCGAACCAATACCATACCTCTTGATAGGCGAGAGCCACCAGATCACTTGGGGACTTGGTCACGTCTGAACCAGTCATGCCTCTTGATCGGCCTAAGGCCATAGAATCACTTGGGGGCGTGGTAGAACCCGAACCATTGCCATGCCACTTGGTCGGCATAAATGCCACGGTTTCATTTGGGGACCTGGCTGACTAGAACCATAGTTACACCTAACGGGAGCTTGGTCGTGTTCGGCCATGGTAACGCCATTTGATCAGCTCAAATAAACCTTTTTTGCAAACGGTTTTGGCATTGCCTTTGCTTGAAATTTTCTTTGATAGATACTTTTTTCTTTTTTATTGCATTTTTTAAACCGACAAAGTTTTCAACCAATCAATTGATGGAACACAGTTCACGTCAATCCGGAGAGTATTTGCCCGGTTTGATCCTTGTTATTAATGTCCTCTTATGGAGTAACACGGTGTTTATCACAACCCGACACGGTTTTATTATAAACCGGCACAATATGGAAGGAGTTATCAGTACTCAAGATTTGGGTTATCACCCTTACTACAAAAAGTTGGTAAAACCAACAATGTGATTCAATATCATAGGTATGATCTATTTCATATTTGATTATTCTTAAAGGCAGCTTTGGTTATAAACCCAGGTTATATGTTGGGCATTATGACCCGTCCGGCGATAAACCGCCAGGACACTTTAAACTTGTTGTATGAAGAAACAGGTTTGTTAAACCGGCCTGGCTTTGGACTATAAGTCGTCAGTATATATATATTTGGATTGCACCATTGGAATCATGCGCTTATAAATCATGGGATTATCTTATTCAAATAGCCAAAACTTGGCTGAATTTTCATTATGATATTGAATGAATAAAGTTTTCACCGGAATATATTATCTTGAATAGCCAACATGGCTGGATTTTTATGGTTATTAATAACTGGTATTATTGAGTTTTCAAAGTCGCTATAGTGCAATGTCTACTATTTTATCAAAGGATATGATCTATTCTACAATGGAAGGAATAGTCCCGAGTCGCTGCAGGCTTACAACCCGGCACATGGGGGCTACATTATTCAAATCGAGATTACATGCAAGTCTCATGTCGCTGCAAGCTTGCATCATGACACTTGGGGGCTAATGCCAAGTCATTTTTAGTCTTATTGAAGTCCCGACTCATCATATTATAATGAGCCGGCCCTTGGGGGCTACCAATTGCTCCTGTCAACAATTTAAGGTACACAAGTTTTCATCCATAAATATTGAAGGATCCACTGCTCAGTTAGTAAAGCACAAAGCTCTTAACCTTGTGGACGTGGGTTCAAGCCCTGCAATGGAAGCTACATTATAAGATGTTATTTTCATTGAAGTATATATCAAGTCCCGGTTCAAGTATTATCTTACTAAAGTCGGCCCTTGGGGGCTACACATCACTGCTCAAGTCTACATGATTATATTTACAAAGTCCCTGCTCATTATTGCATAATGACCCGACCCTTGGGGGCTACACTGATTGACGTTTTTATAAGCAAATTACAAGTCCCAGGTTGCTGCAAGCATGACAACCCGACGCTTGGGGGCTACATATATGGAGTATTCAGTTTATATGATTGAGATGAACTAATCGGATTTCTTCAAGGTTGAAACACTTATTGGAGCATGTCTTAAGTTATCACTATGTTCTCCTCTTAAGACATGGGGGCTACAGGTATTATGCATATAAAGGAGGAACATCTTCATTTTATCAGTTTTGAGCAAATCAGGAAGATCAATTACATGACCCGGTGTCGACAACAATTATGACCCGGCGCCATCAATATTTATAAACCGGCCATTTTGGTAATATTAAACCGGCAAGTTTTACATCTTCAAACCGGCTGAATATCAGATAAGTATTTTCAGACCCATATTTCTTAAATCGGCACTTTGGGAGCTGAGTCAAAGGAGTTATTCTTCACAATATTTCTCGGTGACAAACCAATGTCGGCAAATTCATTATGAAGCTGGTCCGTTGACCCGTATTTCCCAGAAGGAGGAAATAACAAGGACTTAAGGATGATCAGGTACCGGTTTACAAAAATTCTTAACCCGGAGCATAACCTGTCAAATTTGTTCTTGTGTTTATTTTGCAGTATAAGTTTACCATGAATAAATCAAAGCTAAACTTGGGGGCTAATGTCGGGGATATACCCCGCGGTGTAAACCGGCCGGAAGTTAACCCGGCCGGACTTGGCAGTTTATCTGAAGACCCCGCTGACACTTGGCGAGTTACTGGCGACCCGTCCTGACCTGGCGGTTTACAAGCAACCCACCTGGTCATTATGACTCACTGGTGATCCGGCGTGCAGGACAGACGGATGACAAGGCCCAAGGCCCAGAAGGCCGGTTCACGTTAACGGTGGGTCGGTTTAATAGGAAAGGCATGAGGAATATTTGTCCTACAAGGAGTTAAGACCTGGACTTATATCCGGTTTGTATTAGAGATAGACTAGTCCTAATCATAATAGGACTCTACATGTAACCCGCCCCTCCAACATATATAAGGAGGGGCAGGGCTCCCCAAAAGGGACAAGATTCACAAGTTCCACGAGTTGGACAAGTTAGATTTAGACAATAGCTCTCGAGATAGAGCACTCTTGTAATTGTGATCATCATCATCAATATCAATGAAGCAGGATGTAGGCTTTTACCTCCACCGTGAGGGGCCGAACCTGGGTAAAACGTCGTGTCTCTCGTCCCGCTCAACCCCTCTCAAGATACCACATAGATGCGTTGGCCTCGCGACTAAGTCCTGACACTAAGGACATCTACCGTCACAACTCCATGACAGGTAGGCAGCAGCAACAGAGGCGGCTGGAGGCAGAGCATGGAGCAGGTCGGCGACAGGGAGGTGCGGCCATGGGCTAGGCGTTGAGAAGGCAGCAAGGCGCGGGGACGACATGGGGTGGTCATCTCGACATGAACCCGAGGCAAAGGAGGAGCGGGCTTGGGGCAGCCTACAAGTGGCAGAGACTGGCCGGGGTGGCCGCCGGTTGCTTTGGCGTGATGGCAAGCTGGCGCAGCGGCGGAGGGCACTGGTGCGGGCTGGCTGCAATACGTGGCGAGGCGGAGGAGGGCCGGCAGGGGTGCGAGCAGGTCAGTGGTGTAGGCGGCCGCCGGGAAGGAGGTGCGGGCGCTGGGATGAGGGGGATCGAGGGAGAGAAGGGATCAGGTGCGTGGAGCTTTCACTCCTCTCCGTCTGTTGGTGCGGCGCAGGAGGAGGACGAAGGGAGATGGGATCGAGAGGAGATGACTGTGCCTGCGTGAGGGTGGCGTCACGAGGGAGAGAGCTGGGGATTCGGTCGGGGCTAGGTTTAAAAAGTTCAGATCGGCCTTGGGCAAACTGGTGGTGGGCTGGCTGAGCTTAGGAGGCTTAGCTGGGCCACTGGTTGCCGCTTGGGAGCAAAAAGGCCAACCTTCTCGCTATTTCCCATTTACAAAAAAAATGTACAGAAGGAAAAGGGAAGGAAAGAAATAGCTAGGGGTTTTGGAAAATGTTGAAACTTCTCCTACTAACTCTAAGAATTATACTGAGCTCGAGAAAAGAAGTTTCACGTGATATAAAAGAGTTTAATTCAAACTCATTTGAATTTAATTCAAATGGTTTCAACTAGGTCAAAATTTAGAAGAGACCAAAAAGGATGAGGATTTTTGGAGGAACCTCAATAAAAGTGATAAGGATTGTGGACAAGATTTGAAGGTCAAACTCGAAGTGGAATAAGCATGGGAATTATTTTGCAAGTGTGTTCCGCTTAATTCCAAACTAATGGAATATTTATAATAGCTCCATAACTATTAGGAGGATATGTTATAAAGAGAAATCACCATGTGAATTCCCTCGATTTAAATAGGTCAAAAGATCTATGCAATTTATTTAGTTGAGCTTTTGGAAATTAAAAGACATGACGGCATGATGACATGATGCGATGCAAAATAAATAAATAGAGCAAGCACAAATGAAACACATGGCGATCACGAAAAGTATGGAAGTCTTCTGGAGCATCGGTCTTGGGGTGTCACAACTCTCCTCCACTTACAAGAGATCTCGTCCCGAGATCTAACGATCGCACCAGGGAGAAACGGAAGAGGAAGAGGTAAAACAAAGTTGCTTCTTGGACAAACGAGTGAAACCATGAACCTTGAGAGGTTGAACAAATTGAAAGAAAGAATACAATGAAGATGAACAAAGTTGAAAACACTCCAGTAGAAAAGAGGAACAAGGACCATTACTAGAACCTTGTAGGTTGAAAGACATAAGAAAAAGGGTTGCAATGGACAAGAAGTACATGCATGCCCTCCAGTTGAAACGAGATGTACAAGGAACGATAATGATCAATTACATCAACACTTCGGTTGGAAATAGAAGGCCTAGAATGTGAACTTGACAAGATGAGAGGATACTTGATGAAATCAACACACTGCCTCCGGAACTATTGAAAAATGGCACAATGGGTAAGAAAGATTTTAGACAGCACTCCGGTTGAGAAGGGAGGCAAAACTCGATAGAATGGGAAGAACTTGAAAAGAGGGCACGACACTCCGGTTGAATGGATAAGCACGAAAAAAACATGGTCCTGACAATTCGAGATGATGAGTGAAGATAGCAACATCACAAAGCCTCCGAAAGAAAGAATAGAAGATAGATCATTGGAATAACATGATGGAGAAGAAAATTCCAGCTTCTGCCAGAATTGAGCTTGGAAAGCACCCTTCCGAGAAGGTTATATGGAGTTGTTGGAAAACCGACAATGAAACGAAAAAGCTTGTAGTGGGCTTATGGAAAAACTTCTGAAAATTATGAGGTGAAATTCTGTCACTAACGGAAACAATGGATTGGATTGCTATCAACAAGGAGACGAGAAGCTTATTTCACCGGGAGGATAAATGAAGAACTTGGGTCATTTATGAGCACCATAAATAGAAAAAATCCTTAGGGAAAGCTTTTGGTGAAATATAACCCAAGATAACTCCAATGAAGAGGTTGATTGGTTGAAAAAGATGTCTTGAGAGAAGAGAAAATGATGGATTTAGATATATCACTCTTGAAAACTTGAGAATCATGAAACACAAAGGGAAATTATCAACAATGACATAACACCACCTCAAAAGATGAGATATGAAAGAATTACACTTCGTAATGAAACATGAAGAATGCATGAACTCCTCAAAACAAGACAAGTGTGGAACACCATGCTTAATTTAGAGTATAGCTTGGCGGATCATAACTTCGAGAGAAATCTTGAAGAACGAATGAAGAATTAAAGGAATCCTTGATGAGACACCATGTTGAGCCTCCATGAAGAACTCCGGTAATAAAAGAATGATCAAAAAGAAGTGAAGGATGAAAAGAATAAGATTGAAGCCTTGCAATGATTGGATGGAGCTTTGCGATGAGATAAAGCAGAAAACTTGGAACTCCAGAAAAAAAAAGATGAAACATCTCGAATCGAGACATGTGACATCATGAACAACTCTGGAAAGAAGAAATTAGATCACTTGGATGAAACAATAATAAGAATTATGTTATGCATATCCTTCACAAACTTAAACTGATGACAAGTAACGGATTTGGCATACTACTTATTCTTGTTGAAAGGATTAAGAGAGATATAGCGGAAACTTGAGAAGGACTTCAATGAACCACCGGTAGGATTTGGTAAGAATGAATGAATTGATAAAATAACAATGGAAGAGAATTCTTGAAAGAACCGCCGTAAGAATTGAAAATGAAAGTAGCAAAGGCACAATTCACCGGGAAGAATTAGAAAATGAGCGAAGATACTTGAGTGAATTTAGATGACAAGATGAATAGAGAATATTTGAACGATGTGTAACGCCCTCGATGCGGCTATAGCTTCCACGTGTCGAGGCACGACTTAGAGGCATAACCGCATAGAAAGTAATGTCGCAAGTTAGGCAATCTTCACAACATCCCATGTAATATAGATAATAAAAGGGGAGATACATAGTTGGCTTACACTCGCCACGTCAAACAAAGTACATAAATAGCATTACAACATTCAAACACTCATGTCCCGACTATGGCGCCAAAATAAAAGATAACCCAACATGCGACACGGTCCCAATCACCCCCAACTGGGCACCACTACTGATTATCAGGGAAAGACACGTAGTATCGTTGAGAGTCCTCGTCGAACTCCCACTTGAGCTCAAGCGCATCACCTAGAGCGGAATCATCAGGCCCTGCATCTGATTTGGAAGTAATCTGTGAGCCACAGGGACTCAGCAATCTCGCACCCTCGCGATCAAGACTATTTAAGCTTATAGGTAAGGCAAGGTAAAATATGTGGAGCTGCAGCAAGCAACTAGCATATATGGTGGCTATCCTTTTCGCAAAAGCGAGCGAGAAGAGGAGGCAAAGCGCGAACGAGAAACTAGAGAACAACCTGCGCAAGCATTACTCCAACATCGTGTTCACTTCCCGGACTCCGCCGAGAAGATACCATCACGGTAACTCACACTGTTGATTCATTTTAATTAAGTTAACGTTCAAGTTATCTACAACCAGACATTAACAAAATCCCATCTGCCCATAACCGCGGGCACGGCTTTCGAAAGTTCAAATCCCTGCAGGGGAGTCCCAACTTTGCCCATGACAAGCTCTCACAGTCGATGAAGGAATAGACCTCCTCCCGAGACGGTTCCGATCAGACTCGGTACCTCGGTTCTTCAAGACACTTCGATAGGTTAAAACAAATCCAGCAACACCGCGCGAATGTGCCGACAAATCCCGATAGGAGCTGCACATATCTCGTTCTCAGGGCACACTCAGATAAGCAATCCGTACAACTAAAACCAGCCCTCGAGTTTCCCCGAGGTGGCGCTGCAAGGGGCTCTAGGTTGGACCAACACTCAGAGGAGCACTGGCCCAGGGGGGGGGGTTAAATAAGATGACCCTCGGGCTCCGGAAACCCAAGGGAAAAGAGGCTAGCTGGCAAATGGTAAAACCAAGGTTGGGCATTGCTGGAAAAGCTTTAACAAGGCGAACTATCAAGGGGTTCCCATTATAACCCAACCGCATAAGGAACGCAAAATCCGGGAACATAACACCGATATGACGGAAACTAGGGCGGCAAGAGTGGAACAAAACACTAGGCGAGAGGCCGAGCCTTCCACCCTTTACCACGTACATAGATGCATTAAGATAACATGGCAATATAATGATATCCCAACAAGTAAATAATGTTCCAACAAGGAACGGTCTCCAATCTTCACCTGCAACTAGCAATGCTATAAGAGGGGCTGAGCAAAGCGGTAACATAGCCAATCAACGGTTGGCTAGGACATGGTGGGTTAGAGGCTGAACATGGCAGTATGGGAGGCATGATAAGCAAGTGGTACGCATCGTAGCATAGGCATAGCAAAAGAGCAAGCATCTAGGAAAGCAAAGATAGTAGTGATTTCGAGGGTATGATCATCTTGCCTGCAAAGTTGTCAGAGTTGACTGGATCCTCAAACTCAACGGGTTCCTCGTCAGCGAACTTGTCTCCCGGCTCTACCAAAACAAGACAAACAAGCAAACGGGACACAATCAACCACGTGCAAAGCTCAAACAATATGATGCAAGGATGGTATGCTATGCTGGATGCGATTCGGGATGCATATGCAAGATTTGACAAGGGATGCATGAACCTGGCCTCAACTTGGAAATCCAAGTGTGCCACTGGAAAGATGAGATTAAATTGCTTGAAAACGATATAAAGAACGCCGGAATCGGAGTTATGGTTTGGAAAAGGAAAGCAATTCAAATATGGCCACGTTCTGCGATTTACAGCAAGTAGCCATCTAAATGCAACAACATGAACATGCTATAGCACCCAAACATGGCATAAAAACACATGGTAGGGATGCATTCATGAAGCTTAACAAAAGTCTAGCACTGAGCTACGCCAATTCATCCATTAACAGGTTCAAACAAGCATGGAAAAAAATGCATTTGACAAACAGATTTCAGACTTAGTGAAATTAACACTTGTCTGGAATTTCAGATCAGATAACACCCTTCGGAGCATGAAAACAATATGCTATAGGATCTGAACATGGCAAAGTAAAGCATGGCATGGAGCTACTCAAAGAGCTTAAAAAGTCCCTTAGTGACCTTGAGCCAAAAGGGATCAGAAAATACAATTGCAAAAATGTGAACATGGCAAAACATAATCAGTTCTCAGACTTAGTGAAAACTGGAGCATGCTGAAAACAGATATCAAGTAGGCATGTTTACGAGCTCGATGCACTCACTACATAGCAATTCATGACAAGCTAAGCATACACCCATCAAGAATACAAAAAATGCAAGCTAGACATGGCAAGAACAATAGCATAGCATGCACGGATCAACTACAACATCACCGGCAAAATTGCTAACAAGTAGACAATCTGCCCAGATTCACGAAATGACAAAAGTAGAGCTTAATTGACTCAAGATAGGGTGCTCCATAATTGCAAATAAAGACATGGGTGGATAGAGCACTACAAGATTAACAAAACATCCTTAATGATCATCCTCAAAAGAGGCACGGATCACTAGGAAACCACATGAACATATGGCCATATGAGATAACCAGCTCAAGGACTTTGCAAGCTTGTGCTAGTCACCACACACATCACAAAAATACATGGGTTGCACCTATAGAAAGATGGCAAAACCCTTAAAAAACATATGTAGAGCTCAGGGCCATATCATGCACACAATAATCATGGCAAATATGACAAATATCTAATTGAAGCAGCAGATCTGACAATTATCCCAAATAGCACTCTTCCAACAACATTTCGGGCACCAAGATGAACTCAAATGAAAATGATGCAATGAGATGAAATGATGTACTCTCTGAGGTGAACATTTTGATATGCTATATGCCGAAAACGGAGCTATGGATGCAAAGTTACATTATGATGAACAGGAGCAAATTATTAGGGTTTCGGGGCAAAAGTCAACCGAGTTTGGATCTAGATCCAGATCTGGATCGGCGCGGACAACGATGTTCGCTGGAGCTGCACTGTTCACCGGACTTTTCGAGGTCGTCGGAGGCTCGCCGGAGGAGCTTGGTGCGCCGGAGAGGACGAGGGAGGTCGGAGGAAGGACGGGGGCGGCGCCGGCGGTGTCGGGCGCGGTCGCCGGCGTGATGAGGCGGTCCGGCCCTAGTCCGGTGAGGCGGCGGCCTTGGACGGCGGCGGGGCAGCGGATCCACAGTAGGTAGTCGCCGGAGTGGGAGGCCAGCGCGGCTCCCTCGCGCGGGAGGCGAGCAGCAGGCAGGCGGCGCCGTGGCGGGCCCTCGGGGGCAGGTTGCGGGCCTCCTGGGCCGCGGCGGGTGCGGGACGGCGGCGGCCATGTGGCGGCACACCACTGGCTGCGGGCGGCGGTGGGGCGATCTGTCCGGCCGGGGACGGACGTGTCCGGCCGGCGCGAGGTGGTTTTAGGGTTTGGACGGGGGAGAGATCCGGATTTGGAATGAGGGGTTTATATATAGGCATAGAGGGAGCTAGGAGTGTCCAAATGAGGTGCGGTTTTCGGCCACGCGATCGTGATCGAATGCTCTAGATGATGGAGAGGGTTTAGGTGGGTTTTGGGCCAAATTGAAGGGGTGTTGTTCTGCAACACACACGAGGCCTTTTCGGTCCCTCGGTTAACCGTTGGAGTATCAAACGAAGTCCAAATGGTACGAAACTTGATAGGCGGTCTACCGGTAGTAAACCAAGGCCGCTTGGCAAGTCTCGGTCGAATCCGGAAATGTTTAATCCCCACACACGAAAGAAAGGTAGAAATGACCACCGGAGGAGAACGAAGCGCCGGAATGCAAAACGGATAACAGGGAAAATGCTCGAATGCATGCGATGAACACGTATGCAAATGCAATGCACATGATGACATGATATGGGATGCATGACAACGATAACAACACACGAAGGCAAAAAACCCGAACCCGAGAAAATAAAATAACTTAAGTCCGGAAAACGCAAGAGTTGGAATACATATTGGGTAAATCACATCCGGGGTGTTACATGATGCACCGGTGAGATTTGGAGAACGATAGCTGAAAACTTAGAACAAAGCGAATCTTCAAAAAAATGATGGCCTTTGGATGATCAATAAATGAAAACAACTTGTGAAATGCTCCGGGTGGTTATGAAAACATTTTCTCACGATCGAAACAAATATGAGGATGGCATGAAGCTAGAACCATGAATCTTTAAGAGAACAGACCAAGATTTAGGATAAATTCTTCTTCGATCGACAACATTGAGAATGTCGACGGGGAACAACACCAAACTATTGAGATACTCTGGAACATTGAAAAGCGGAGAGGTTGAGCCAACAACAAAAATAATTTGAAATCGAACTTGGAAAAGCATATGACTAATAAATTCATCCTTACGTCAAACTTCACAAAGAATTTGAGAATAACTTCGGGAAATTAGAAGAGTCAGGAAAGATCCTGGGAAAATACCTGTGGGTTAGGGCCCACTCAAAAGAAACACCGTTGAACGATTTAAAAGAGAGATTGCACCGGTTCAATTAAATGACTTGAATGAGCTAACCACCTCGAAATAGCTTGAATGGATTAAGAATGGAAACATGAATCTTGAGAGATATCTTCAGCACAATGGAACAATTGAATAGCAAGCGAAGAATGATAAAGAGGTTCACTGGCATGAGAAATCATTTGGCACGAGGAAAGGAATATGATCAACACTAAAAGCTTGAACAGAATCCATTGGAGAAGAAACAACAACGAAGGATGATGAACCTAAAGCTGTTGAGCATATTCTTGGGAAAACACCGGATAAGAACATTGGCGGAAAAGAATGGAGAGACATCACATCAATAAAATGGATAACGGATTAAGAAATCTGAGTCCTTGAAGAAAAAGGGTGAGAGGCCGGGAAAACAAAGGAAACTTGGGACGGATGAAACAAATACCATTGAGAAAACTTAGAATCGATCTTGCGGATGTTGAAATGATCGGATCCACTTGAAGAGAAGCACGCCGGTTGAAAAAGAATTGACATGACAATCTCTATAAACAAGAAAGATTAGCATCCACATAGATATATGAGAACACTGCTTAGGGAAGGTATGGAATCAACACTTGACATTGAAGCAACTCAAATACCACAACTCAAAACAAAACAAAGGATCTGGCTTGTAGAATAAGCCGGAACAAATACATATGATAGAGATTTACCCAATCCCATATCATGCATTTGTCGGAAAGATATTCTAGGACCTACTTGAATTCCTACTATAAACTCCCAAAACTTTTTGGTTATGCAATCTGGTGTTGGGGATACAGGGGAAGCATAATATTTCACCCAAACTAATAATCCCTACATCCAATTGTATCCATCCTTCAACACATAACCAAGAAACCTTCGGAAAACGTGTACCTCAACCTTCGAAAAGAATCTGTTATAAGAGTTATGGCAATACTCCCGAACTCCCGCCCTAGTACTAGGTGGCGTCGAGGTTATCTCACCAACAACTGCATAAAAGAGATTTTTGATGTCGACGAACTCAGGTATTCCAGAACTTCAACGATAAAATTGTGACGACAACACCTCGGAGCTCAACTCCCCGGGACACTACCACAACCCCTAAATGTCAGGAGGCACCAAGAACAATGTTCTCGTCACAAGAATATCGGAACGATCCCAAGATACCCACGTGATCCTAAATTTGTTTTGGTGAATTTTGAGGAGAGGAAAGTCAAACTTCTACATCAGGAGGCCTCACCAGAGCGATGAAGGGACTGAGGAGTAAAAAGAATCCTACTCTCTGTTATATATAATCCTAAGACTCAAAACATTTTTGTCTAGACTCAACAGTCAGCGATTCGATCAAGCAGGGAGCTCCTAAGTCGGGGATGGCTTTGATTACCAACTTGTAACGCCCATGATGCGGCTATATCTCCCACGTGTCGAGGCACTACTTAGAGGCATAACCACATGGTGGTTTTGTCGCAAGAGGGGTAATCTTTGCACAATCCCATGTACTGAAAAAGAGAGGGATAAAGAGTTGGCTTACAATCGCCACTTCACACATATAACAAGTTAAATATACATCATCCAGAGTACAATCAAGGTCTGACTGCGGAACCAAAATAAAAGAAGACAACCCCAAATGCTAGATCCCGATCGTCCCAAGTGGGCTCCACTACTGATCATCAGGAAACAAAACATAGTAATGACAAAGAGCTTTGTCGAACTCCCACTTGAGCTCGGTTGCGTCATGTGCACTAGTATCATTGCCACCTACAACTGTGTGGAAGTATTCATGAGTCACAAGGACTCAGCAATCTCACACCTGCGAGAACAAGACTATTTGAGCTTATGGGTAGGATCAGGTAGTGAGGTGGAGCTGCAGCAAACGCTAAGCAAATATGGTGGCTAACATACACAAATAAGAGCGAGAAGAGAAGCAACGCAAAGGTCGAGAAGCTAGAAGTGATCAAGAAGTGATCCTGAAACTACTTACGTTCAAACATAACTCAAACCGTGTTCACTTCCCGGACTCCACCAAAAAGAGACCATCATAGCTACTCACACGGTTGATTCATTTTAATTAAGTCAAGTGTCAAGTTCCCTAGAACTGGATATTAACAAATTCCCATCTGCCACATAATCGCGGGCACGACTCTCGAAAGTTTATACCCTTTAGGGGTGTGCCAACTTACCCCATTACATGCTCTCATGATCAACGAAGGATATTCCTTCTCCCGGAAAGACCCAGTCAGTCTCGGAATCCTGGTTACAAGACTTTTCGACAAGACCAGCAAAGCCGCCCGAATGTGCTGACAAATCCCGATAGGAGCTGCACATATCTTGTTCTTAGGGCACACCGGATGGGCAAGACATCGGGTTGGCATAGACCCTGGTTGCCCAGGGGGCGCCGGACATCGCCCATGTTGGACTAACACTCAGAGGAGCACTGGACCGAGAGTTTAAAATAAAGATGACCCTTGAGTCTGCAGAACCCATGGGAAAAAGGCTTAGGTGGAAAATGTTAAAACTAAGGTTGGGCCTTGCTGGAGGAGTTTTATTCAAGGTGAACTGTCAAGGGCGTCCCATAACCCCAACCGCACAAGGAACACAAAATCAAGGAACATAACACCGGTTTGACGGAAACTAAGGCGGCAAGAGTGGAACAAAACACCAGGCATAAGGCCGAGCCATCCACCCTTTACCAAGTATATAGATGCATTAATTAAATAAGAGATAATGTGATATCCCAACATATCCATGTTCCAACATGGAACAAGCTTCAACTTCACCTGCAACTAGCAACGCTATAAGAGGGGCTGAACAAAAGCGGTAACATAGCCAAACAACGATTTGCTAGGAAGGTGGGTTAGAGGCTTGACATGGCAATATGGGAGGCATGATAGAAGAAGTAGTAGGAAGCGCGACATAGCGATGGAACAAAAAACTAGCAAGCAAAGATAGAAGTGATATCGAGGGTATGGTCATCTTGCCTGTGATCCTGCAAGGAAGAAGAGGAGCCAACGTAGTCGAACAGATCCTCACAAACGCGAAGTTACCGGAACTAACAAGAAGAAGCAACCTCGGAAAGGACCATACAACATGGTAAATCGACAAGCATTAACATAGTATGATGCACAACCAAGTTTGATGCATGTCCGGTTTAAAGAGGCGTGGCATATTGCAATACACAATACTACAAATTAAGTGGAGCTCAATATGCAACGAGTTGCATATTGACAAAACACCACATTTAATTATTTAGTTCTCTCCCGTTTATGTACCCAACAATATTAAATGTTGTTAACCAAGGCAAGAGGTGAAACATAAGTAAACTACACATTTAGGCATTTTAAATGAGGCTAGAACAACAAACAACAACTCCGGAAAATCCCCATATGTTATTTAGCAATTTAATGCAAAAAACAATTTAAACATTCCTGATGTTGCTATCATGATGCGGATGATATTTACAAGTTTTATGAAATATTTATGAAAATGTTGATAAGAGAATGTTATGAAGCATTTGTCATCGTGGCGGAAACGAAAGGGGTGCCACAGCAACGAATCCGAAAATGATGCCACTTCAACATATCAGTTCCGACAGCTCATGGAGATACCAGTGCAAAAGGAAATGCGACAGGAGCGTGTCATGCAAGGATGGTGGGCTGCTCCCAGATAACGGGTGTCCCATGACGGTGGCAAGGAAACAAGGAACGTGTAAGGATCAATTCGGACATGGTGCAGACACGGGCATCTCATACAACACATAACATGCATACGGTCCACGACATCATTCTGGCGGTCACACCTTCCAGGGGTGCGTTTTCAAAGCGGGTCAAGTTCATTGAGGGAAGTAGTCATTCTCGCGACGGTAGTGGAAGTAGTGGTACATGTTCATTTCAGAGAGGTACATGACAAAACCAACGTCTTCGGGGCGCCGATAGTTGTACAATTGGTTTTCTCGGATCCATGGCAACATTAGAGGTACAAACGTTCTCGGGGTATTTGTCGGTCCGGTCTTGGTGTAGATGTACTTGGCAACCGTAGTGGTACTCGACATCTTGTCGAACCCAAGAAACGGTAGCCGTACACGACACATAGTGGAAGTAGTTGTACTCGCGGTCTTCGGCGATGGTAGTCGTACACGTATCATCGAGGTAATGTGGCGGAGGAGGGCCGGCAGGGGCGTGGGCAGGTCAGCAGCATAGGCGGCGGGCAGGAAGGAGGTGCGGGTGCTGTGATGAGGGGGATCGAGGGAGAGAAGGGATCGGGCGCATGGAGCTCTCGCTCCTCTCCGTCTGTAGGTGCGGCGTAGGAGGAGTTTGAAGGGAGATGGGATCGAGAGGAGATGACTGCGTCTGCTTGAGGGTAGCGGTGCGAGGGAGAGAGCAAAGGGAGAGAGCTGGGGATTCGGTCGGGGCTAGGTTTAGAAGGTCCAGATGGGCCTTAGGCCAACTGGTGGTGGGCTAGCTGCACTTAGGAGGCTTAGTGGGGCCGCTGGTTCCCGCTTTGGAGCAAAAAGACTTAGCCCGAGAAAAGAAGTTTCAGGCGATATAAAAGAGTTTAATTCAAACTCATTTGATTTTAATTCAAATGGTTTCACATAGGACAAAAATAAGAAGAGCCCAAAAATGATGAGGATTTTTGGAGGAACCTTGATAAAAGTGATAAGAATTGTGGACAAGATTTGAATTTCAAACTCGAAGTGGAATAGGCATGGGAATTATTTTGCAAGTGTGTTCCTGTTAATTCCAAACTAATGGGATCTTTATAATAGCTCCATAACTATTAGGAGGATATGTTATAAAGAGAAATCACCAAGTGAATTCCCTCGATTTAAATCGATCAAAAGATCTATGCAATTTATTTAGTTGAGCTTTTAAAAATTAAAAGACATGATGGTATGATGACATGTTGAGATGCAAAATAAATAAATAGAGAAAGCACAAATGAAACACACGGTGATCACAAAAAGTATGGAAGTCTTCTGGAGCGTCGGTCTTGGGGCGTCACACACAGTTATCCCCCAATGCTGGTGACGCGACCCTCCGACTCTCCTGGCTTTCCAGAACAATAACCCCCCCTTCCAGTCTGTCCCGAGCTTGGCCCTCCTTGTTGCCATGGCGCCCCGGCGAACGGAGAAGGAAAATAAGAAGTCTCAGTCTTCAGCCGGGCCGCCCTGGCTGTTGAACCCGCCGTTGGCCGGTCACTGGTGCTCAACTAGGAAGCCATGGACAAGGTTCACCCTACGCTTGCCGCTGACTTCAAAGAATGGGGGAGGACGGTGGCCTGGCCTGCATCTCGCGCCTCTGTCGACAGGACAGCCGCCGAGGTTCCATTCTTCATTGATGCCCTGTATGCTGGCTTGGTTCCTCCTTTCTCTTCCTTCTTCAACGCCGTGCTCTCCCACTATTAGATCCATATGTTGCACCTGGATCCCCAATCAGTGTCCCTTCTTGCCATCTTCGCTTTCGTCTGCGAGGCCATGGTGGGCATTCCCCCTTCTGTGGCCCTAGTGCGCCATTTCTTCTCGCTGCACCTAACTAGACCTCGGCAGTGCTCGGGATGCTTGAGCTTCCTGGCCGTGGCTGCGGTGGCTGGCTCAGGGATTGATTTTGAGCTTCCATCATCCACACGCGAGTTTCGGGCACAGTGGGTGTATGTGGACGTCGGTGTGCTCAGCCCCTTGCTCTCGCCCCCCTCAGCACCCACCATTCCTAGCTCCGGCTAGGGCCACGAGAAGCTCGCTGACCCCCGCCTTGCCTTCGTCTGGCTCTGGTTGAAGAGGCTGAAAGATCTCGACGTGACTGTGCCCATGGTGATGAATGAGTTCCTCCGACGCCGCGTCGCCACACTCCAGCGCCATTCTCGGCCGATGTAGGCCCCATCCATCGGCTAGGATCGCATGAGGCTTCAGGAGTCGGGGCTTCCGCTTGAGGCGCGAAGAACGGTGCTCGAGGTCCTGATGGGCGACCCCTTGCCAGCCGATATGCCACAGGAGGGCTGTCTTCTGTACTCCTGCTCGAACAGGGTGGAGTTCGCGGGGCAGATGCCCCCTTCGATGAATGGGGGCTGCGTCCAGTTGGCCTTGAAGGGCCCCACGAGAACCCTGTCTCCATGGTCCCCCTCCTTGCTGATAGCGCCGGACTTGCCCCAAGAGTGGACCTAGGGGGAGAGCACCGCTGGAGGCTGGAGGCGCGGTTGCTGAGGCATCGACGCCGCTCGAGGCTCCCAAGGTGTGATCCCCGGGTGCCCGTGACTCTTGCCTAGGGGTGACAGCTGAGGGGGCGATGCAATCCGCCTCTCCTAGGGCTGAAGCTTCCGAGGTCTCAGCAGGCCATCATGAGGCGGTGCCCAAGGTCTCTCCTCAGCCCAGCACTCCCAAGGTCATCTCCTCAGGAGCCTCACCAACCGTGCCCCACGCAGGTTGCCGCGTCCAATGCTTCAGCCGGCTCCATCTGGACTTTGATGCGCTCCGCAAGAGGAAATGGTCCCCAACCTGTAGCAGTGATGCCTTCCGGCCGTTGAAGCAGAGGAAGTATGTCATCATAGACGAGTGATTTCTCGAGTGCTGCTTCCCCTCCTGACAGTGGCTCCTCAGGGTCCCTTCTACTAAGGCGACAATGTCTCCCGGGAAGCAACCTTCTCCTGCCTCGAATTCCCCACTGGCCTCGAGCGCCCCAAGCCAGCATGCCACACCCGGTGCGGGGTCGGCCGGAGAGGCAAACATGCTGGACTGGCGCCTGGAGCCCGCGCCTTTGCCGTCTCTCCTTTGCGGCCTCGCCTGGGGTGCGGCAAGTCTGCCTAGGGCTCCTCCTCTGATGGTGAACGGTGGCTAGATGACCTCGATCCTGGTGCATTCATCGAGCAATGGGCGTCAACCCATCAGGGCCCCTGCCAAAGCCCGGGCGACGTCCCAGGAAGCGCGAGCCCCCAGCCACCCGCCAAAAGGGGGTGTGCCGCTTCAGAACCCGTCGGCTACCCCCGCTGTGGGGGACGGACCCGGTTGCATGCTTAAGTTTGCGCACAAGCCGAGTGTTGTCCGCCACGTGCTCTTCTAGGAGGCAATGGGCGTGATGAGCCAGCTCGGCAGAGAACTTGCGGACGTCGATGCTCGCCTTGAAGCCGAATGCCTCCGGCTAGTGAAGGAGTGGCATCGCCTGAACGTGGCTATCAACCTCGGGCGCCTCCAGCGTCAGCATGCCGATGCGAAGGCCGAGGCATCCCTGGCAACCTCGTGAGAGGCCAGCGCCCGGGCCTTGGAGGAGGCTAGGGAGGCAGACAATTGCCGCGCGCCCGCCGAGGAGTGCAGGCGGGAGCTCCAGGCCTTGAACGCCTCCCTAGAGCGGCGGGTGGAGGCGTGTAGAGTTGCCCTAGTGTAGATGAAGGGCGCTCCGTCTGACGAGGAGGAGATCTTCAGGCGCAAGGAAGCACTATTGCTAGAGGCCACGGAGCGCAGCCTTGAACTTGAGCGGTTGGAGACGAGGGAGCGCCAAGTCGCCCAAGAAGAGGATGCTGTCGGTGCGGGCGAGGCCAGGGCCCAGGAGGAGGTCGACCGCAGGGCGGCCAGTGCTCGCGGGGATCTTGCTGGCAGGTACGAGCTGAAATTTAAGCTCGTGGAAGCCGAAGGTGTGGGTAGGGCCGCTGCCCTCAGGTCAGGGCTAGCTGAGGCGGAACATCATGAGAAAGCCGCCGCAGCCGCCCTGATCTTGGTTCAGGTCGAGATGGCCTCTACCCATGCTAAGCTGGTCTCTCTTCAGCAGCGGGTCGTCAGCACTGAGTCCTTCACGCAACAAAGCTGAGAGGAGGCACTTCGCCGGCAGACGCTCCTGTGCGAGCATGCTCCCATGCTTCGGGACCTCAGGACGAAGGCCAACCAGGCGCTTGGTACCTTCTACGATGAGCATGCCCCTCATCCCCACGCCGAGGATTACGCCAGCCATCTTCGCTTCTTCACTGATGTTGTGACGCGCCTGGAGAGCCCTGCTGAGAGGGCTCGCGAGCTTGTGGACGAAAGGAGCAGAGGCCTTCCCGGGCGTGCATTCTCCCGCTTCTTCAGCCATCTCCTAAACACCTATCCTGACTTTCATTTTGCCGCCGCCATTGCCCAGTGCCCGCGGTCATCCGTGGCAACCTCGCGCACTGGGTGGATGACAATGTGGACGCTCTGGTTAGGGCCTTTGCTTTTGATGATGACGCGGTGGTGGTCCCGGCGGATGAGGGCGACATAGTCGATGGTGGAGAGGCTGATGGCGGTGTGGCTGATGGCGGGGCGGCTGATGGTGATGTAGACACTGACAGCGATGGCGCCATCAACATGTCTAGAAAGCGATTCAGGTGGCGAGGCAAGCGATATGTCCGGCTGAGCCCTCGCTCCTTTATTTTGAACCTGCACGCAAAAGCTTGGGTACGGCCCCTCATGATGTAAGAGCATTTTAGAGAGGGGAAGCCCATCATGTAAATAGACTACTACTTCATTCCTTAGGCTAAGCTTAAAGCATGCTTTTGGGTGCTCGCAACTCCCCTTGCAGGCTTGATGTCGTAACTTACTTTGGTTTAGCCGAGCTTCAAACTGGTTAGGCTATTGTGGATGTCCATTCCTTCTGAGATGAGCCCCTCACGAGCCGGTGCTGCAGAGTGCTGGCGGCTCTGCTGATGGAAGAGAGGCTTCGGCGCACCCCTACCTTGCGCGCCAAATGTTGGATTTCGAGTTCCGGCAAAACCATACTCTATTGTGGTGTGGTGGATTGCCTCTTGGGCTGAGGATGAACAATTACAAGGGAAGAACAGCCTCGTGAGAAGAGGTGCTCTTGTGCTTCGCGAGTTTGTCTGGTGGCCTTGGTGGAATGGATCCGGTCCAAGATGAGATGAGCCTTTCGTCTCTTAATGAGCCGAACTCTGGCTACGGTGATGGCTAGCCCTATTTATAGAGGCCTGGATCCTCTCCCTAGGCGGGAAGGGATCCTACAACGGCCAATTTGAAGGGGGACAGCTAGTACAAGCTATCCTGACAAAAGATGGTCTTTGCCTGCCAAAGGCTCTCGTGATGACGCCGTCTTGGGCTCCACGGTGACCTCTGTCCTTCCGTCCTGCTGGTCTTGGTCTCATTGCAATTATATGGAAACCTTTGCTTGACGCCTCGGGACGCCACGCCTGCGCTTGCCTCTTTAGCACCAAAGAGGAAACGAGGACCCTGGGCGCGTTGGCGCCAGCCTGGTGCCCACCTGGCCTTGGTCATCATGGCTTGCGTCCCATGAACCTCAGGAGGCGCCCCTTGCCTTGATTTCTTCACCCCTCGCGAGCTAGCCTAGTGAGGCCGCCCCCGAGGAGGTCTTGCATCGTCTGCCTCGCGAGGTTTGGCCCCTCGTGAGGGTCTTGAGTGTTTGCTGGTGAAGATGGGATGTACAGGGACGCTGGTGGGGCCATGCCATGGGCCGCAGGTAGGCAAGTCTACGGACGCCCGTTCCCAGGACGCCGACATAATTATACTATACACTTTGGAATGTGATGGGAACAAGATAAAGATTAATTGATGGTTTTGGTTTCAAGGCCCGTAACGGCTCCCGATTAGTTTCCTGGAACACAAATTTCAAGTTGTCGGCGTCCTAGGAATGGGGGTCCCCAGACTTGCCTGCCTACGGCCCATGGCGTGGCTCCACTAGCGGGCCTATACGGCCCATCTTCACCAGCAAACACTCAAGACCCTCGTGAGGGGCAAAGCCTCAGAAGGCGGACGACGCAAGACCTCCTCGTGGGCGGCCTCACTATGCTAGCTCGCGAGGGGCGGAGAGATCAAGGCGAGGGGCACCTCGCGAGGTTCCTGTGATGCAAGCCATGATGACCAAGGCCAGGCGGGCACCAGGCGGGCGCCAGCGTGTAGTGTCCTCGTTTACTCTTTGGTGCTAAAGGGGCAGGCGCAGGTGAGGAGTCCTGAGGCATCAGGAAAAGGTTTCCATATTGGTGCAACAAGACCAAGACCAGCAGGATGGCAGGATGGGAGTCAGCGCGGAGCCCACGACGGCGCCACCACTAAAGCCTTTGGCAGGCGAAGACCACCTTTTGTCAGGATAGCTTGTACTAGTTGTCCCCCTTCAAATTGGACATTGTTGGATCCCTTCCCGCCTACATTTGGGAAGAGGACCAGGGCCTCTATAAATAGGACTAGCCACCATAGTAGGAGGCAACTCATCTTGGAACTGATCTTGGATCGGATCAATTCCATCCTCAACCACACAAGCTCATCGAGCCCAAGAACACCTCTCCGCAGGAGGCTGTTCCACCCTTGTACTTGTTCATCCTCAGCCCAAGAGGCAATCCACCACACCTCACTAGAGTAGGGTATTACACCACATCGGTGGCCCAGACCAGTATAAACCTTGTGTCCCTTGTTCTTCGGGTTCGGCGAGTTAGGTTCTGATATTGTTGCGAGAGCATGAGCTGGGGGGAAGATCTTCGTGCGCACCCCAGTGTTCGAACCTCAAGGGTTTTGCCGGAACCCAAAATATGACACAAGTAGTACTTCTCAGATACGGTCGCACAAGTCAGTAATGTAACTGGTCATACATTTCAGACTAAGACGATGCATGTCGCTGGTCCGACCGACTTTCTGTTGGTGCGATCGACCATAAGTATTACGTGATGGACACTTTTGTTTGTGTCTTCGGGTGATTGTCACGACCAAGCATTCAAAAACTAGTGATAAATCAATTACCATATTTTTCCAAATGACCAAATATTTTCACAAGAATACAATACATATAGATGGAGTGATTGTCACAGTTGCAAACTGCCATGCCACCGCAAGTTCACTATTGCATAAACGAGTAGGTCACTGCTTCGCCAGCGGGGAAGGAGGGAAGCTCACCTTGCCTACGACGCATACCCAGCGGCGCCACCAAAGCTGGTCCCGTGATTTGGCTTCTCCTACCACCCATTTGAATAGTTGCACCAGCTGCTCATGCCATTCCGCAGGCATGCACGTTCTCTACCATTAGCCCTAGCTCGAAATCAACGCAACGCTGCCAGAAGCTGACATCCCTCAACATCTCTCCCCTGAGATCAACTTGCACCTCCGCCTTGTGTAGCGCCAGACGCAGCTCCTTCGAACTTCTCTCCAATAAATATCACGCTTCCTTGATCCGATTTTCCCTTGATGCCCACCACATGAAATGCAGCCCTGGCATGTCCTCCGGCACCACCAATATGTGATTCCAGAGAAATGGATCCCCTCTAAAACACATGTGGGTTTCGCTCAAAGGAGATAGTGTTGTGGGCCACAGCGAAAGGGCAGCCCGCGGGATCCTGGGATCTAAGGGATTATCCATGGCGGGATCTTCCATGGCATGTTCCGGTGGGCGAGGCGGGGAGGCGAGCCTAGCTGTTGGGAGAGCCGTACGAGGCTAAGATAAAGATTGTACTATTCCACTCCATGCATATTTAAATACAAAGGCCTCCAATACTAGCCCTGGCAAAAATTGATGATGCTGCACGCATCCTGGTTTATTGGCCCTCTTTTTTGTGCCACTTTTTATGACATGCATAAATATTATGTCACTTAAAAATATGGTCAAAAATTGGCACAAAATACGAAGGAGACCAATGGAAGTAGCAACCCATGATTTAACTACTGGCATGCACGTAGGGAGTAGTAATGTCTTTCTCAACTACTTCCTCCCTCACGTCCACTCAATTTGCATGTGCTATATTAATTGACCATCAATGAAGTGAAGGACTTCACACGCGTCAAATTATCACATGGGGTGGATCTTCATGAGTGTGCGTGCGACGGAATGAGTGTGTGCGTGCACATCTTCGCTTCATGCATGTACTGCGAGTGTGCCTGAGAGAGGACGAGTACATTCTTCTGTAACCAGCAGCACGTCACTGTGATCAATCCACACAAGGAGGTCGCGACAACGCATCCACATGTGCCATGTGGCTTCATGAACTGAAAGAGAGACACTGTGTAGCGTGCCATTGGAACACTAATTTACGTGTTTTGCACATAGTGGAAGTACTAGTAAGGGACACGTGCATTGCACGCATCAGATTTGGCAACCAAATTATGAATAAATACCACGCAATAGCATGAAAGGTTTGAGTCATACATGCATGATGTAGACGTTCGTTTAATTCTTATAGTTCATCTCATTCGAAATCAATTAGTTTTTATAAAAAGTTAGGGCATCTTTGATTTACAGGATTTCCAAAATGCGGGAATAGGAAAAACATGGGATTAGAGTGGAATGTCATCATGAATCCTACAGGATTGTATGAGTGTTTGACTGTGCATAGAAAAAACATAGGATTCTTTTAAAGTTTGCTATGAAATCTGGTGCAAATGAATCCTATGGAAAAATTCCTATGGTTTACAATCCTACAAATCAAACAACCAAGATAGGAAAATTTCCTAAGGATTCAAAATTCCTTTGAGAATCCTTTGAATCAAAGAATCCCTTAATCTATTTTATGATTCATGGAATTGTGCGTTGTAACGAATAAAGTAAAAACAAATAATGTCAATTCAACTAGAAAAAAAAGTTTGGGTAGTTATGATACGGAAGATTCTAGAACAAAGGAGAATCACTTGTGTTTTTAGATTTGTGCATTATGCTTGAGTTCAACCATGGAGTCTGATAGATTGAATGTGCGGCAAAATCCGGTGGGGGCTAGAAGATGGTGCGAGGGGCCAAGTTGAGGGAGACTATGAAGAATTGCACAAGTGCAAGATCAATATTAAAAGAGAGGGGCGAGAACGTGCGCTATTGCGCGTAGTGGCGGAGCCATGAAAAATAAATGAGCTAGGGGGCCAAGTGTTGCTAGTCCTTTACGAGGAAGGCCTATTCATCACCTTAAACCATTTTACCAGCAATTGATCTAATGATCACATTCGTATTAGCCCCAATATATAATGATGTTAGGGGGGCAGGGCCCTTGCTGCCCTCTATCTTCGCCACTATGCGCGCGTCTGAGAGATGAAGCAGAAGGCATGGATGATGAGAGGGGGATGTTGGATATATAATTAATGTGGGTGTATTAGCTATGTAATCCTATATAGAGAGGTATAGATTGATCGATGTGTACGTGGGAAAGAGGGTGAGACCTCACTAGATATATAGATTGATCAGTTTGTGTGGAAAACTGAGAAAGACCTAGATATATATACACATACACACATAAAGGAACATCAATCGTTCCGCATGATGCACGTGAGAGATAAAGAATGCCCGATATGATGAAGAGGGGGAGGTGTGTGTGTGCATCCATGGGAGACCGACCTGAAAAAAAGGTTGCATGTGTGCGATGGATAATGCCGAGTGGTAGTGTGTGTGCATGCATGCATGAGAGAAAGTTAGTGGTACAATTATAAAGAGAAAACGACTATGTGGGTGTAAACGACTAGGTGAGGACATAATCAATGTAAAGTTGAATTCAAATATTTGAATAAGAGATCATGATGTTTGAAACCCATGCATGCATGAATATAACTGAGATATGCGCGGTGTGGTCTGGAAATGACCATGCTATACTGTATACACATTGAACAAGGTCAGACTGATTTCAATTTGAGATACAGAATGGAAGACATCGTTTGGCGACATTGCATCCGTACATGGACACACTATTCTAATTAGAGATGATGGGTGGATTTCCCATCACATATCTAAATCTATATCCCTATATATTATATTTTATATATAGTGTGCGAATAACTTTAACTTTGAAAGATGGTTGTCGGTGTCAAAACCGGCGGACCTCGGGTAGGGGGTCCCGAACTGTGCATCTAGGCCGGATGGTAACAGGAGGCAAGGGACACAAAGTTTTACCCAGGTTCGGGCCCTCTTGATGGAGGTAAAACCCTACGTCCTGCTTGATTGATATTGATGATATGGGTGTTACAAGAGTAAATATACCACAAGATCAGAGAGGCTAAACCCTAGAAGCTAGCCTATGCTATGATTGTATGTTGGGATTGTTGTCCTACGGACTAAAACCCTTCGGTTTATATAGACACCGGAGAGGGGTAGGGTTACACAAGGTCGGTTACAAAGGAGGAGATATCCATATACGTATTGCCTAGCTTGCCTTCCATGCCAAGTAGAGTCCCATCCGGACACGAGACGAAGTCTTCAATCTTGTATCTTCATAGTCTAACAGTCCGGCCAATGGAGATAGTCCGGCTGTCCGGAGACCCCCTAATCCAGGACTCCCACAGTAGCCCCTGAACCAGGCTTCAATGACGATGAGTTCGGCGCGCAGTTGTCTTCGGCATTGCAAGGCGGGTTCCTTCTCCGAATACATCACAGAAGAATTTGAACACGAGGATAGTGTCTGACCCTGCAAAATAAGTTCCACATTTCACCGTAGAGAGAATAATGTCTTCGCATATCTAATCCGCTAGCTTGATTTGGAAACATGACGTTACGTCATGGCCCGGTGATCATGCGAACCGTTTCTTTTAACCAGCCCCGCACATAACGCGAGGAAGTTTTTCGACATGTCTTGTCAAAGCAAAGATCGTGTCCCCTTATTATGGGATTCTCATCAATACGGGCGTGGGTAACCCAACCGCGCCATCAATTGCGGTGCTTGGGGATAAGCGAGTTTTACCAGGCAAGTGGGGACGCTCAATTTTATCCGCCCATATAAAGGGATAAGGATTCACCTTTCTATCCACGCCTTCTTCCTCCTCTGCTCATCCACTCCCGCACACTCGAGCTCTAGCGCCCAAGCTCTCGCTTCCATCTCAACCTTCTCCAACCATGTACGGAGTGGGAGGCAAGTGGATGGTCTCCTCCGTCACGGAGGGAGACGTCAAGAAACTAAGGAGAGCCGGATACCTGCACGACGACATCGCGCACCGGCTCCCAGATGAAGGACAGCTCATCCCCACCCCCGAGCCTCATGAGAGGGTGGTATTCCTCACCCATTTCCTCCGCGGACAAGGATTCCCTCTCCATCCCTTCGTCCGGGGGCTCATGTTTTATTACGGCCTGGATTTCCATGATCTGGGCCCAAACATCATCCTCAACATCTCGGCGTTTATCGTCGTGTGCGAGGCCTTCCTCCGCATCAAGCCCCACTTCGGATTATGGCTGAAGACCTTCAATCTCAAGCCGAAGGTAGTGAGCAGCCGCCAGGCGGAGTGCGGAGGCACCATGGTGGGCAAGATGCCGAACATCACATGGCTCGAGGGCACCTTCGTGGACACCATTAAGGGGTGGCAATCCGGGTGGTTCTATATCACCGAGCGGCACGACCCCGCATGTGTAGCGGCCCCCGAGTTCTGATCTGGCATCCCCATGCGGATCACCTCCTGGAAAGAGAAGGGCCTATCCTGGGGTAATTCAAAAGAGCTGACCGGACTCCAGTCATGTATCCAGAACATGGTGGATAAGAAGCTCAAGCTTGTCAACATAGTCCAGGTTATGCTCGTTCACCGGATACTCCCGTGCCAACAACGGGAGTTTACCTTGTGGGAGTTCAATCCGGCGCAGCGCCGAACTCTGAACAAGCTCTTCGACACGACTCATGAAGATGCCTGGAGGGTGCTATTCAAGGGCGCCTTGCTCGCTCCCCCCATTACTGAGGATCGCGGATTCAGCGCGAGGCGCCACGCCAGTGCGGTAAGTTGTTTTACCTCTTATAGGATATTTGTTATATATATAGATTGGCTCCATGTGGGATCTAAACTCCCGTAATTTTGACACGACTGGCAGAAGATGTCCGGATAGATCGACAGTCCGGCTCCCATGCCCGAAGGCCCCGTAGACGCTCTTCTGACGAAGATGCTGACTCCGGCCCCTTGTAAGGTGCCGGAGAAGACCAAGAAGGCCAAGGGAGCTCGAAAGAGTTCCCGACGCCAGGCGTCGTCGGACTCACTGTTCGATGACTCTGCGGCGCACTCTTCCCCCGAAGACGAGGAAGAGGAAGAAGAGGCTCTCCCACCGACTGGGGGAGACAAGAAAAGGAAGGCCGACCCAACTAGGGAGGCCGAAGGGTCCAAGAAGGGGAGGACTCTCCTTCCGGACAGCTCCACCGCCGCCGACGAAAGTGAAGACGAGTGGTTGCCTAGGGGCAAGCCCTAGGGGAGATCGTAAGTGTTCGTATACCAAAGTAACCCATAGGATTCCTTTGTCACATTGCTTTCCCTAACGCCGAACTCAATTGTACAGGCCGCCCCGAGCCAATATCGAGGTATCCTCGGACGGCTCCCTGGGCTCGTCAGATATGGATAGCGATCCAGTCCCGACTGCCACCTCCCCTCATCTGGCCGACGACGCCGAGGTGCTGTCTCAAGAGGCACCGGATCGAGGGGGACAGTACCGGAGGAGCCTGAAGGCGACCTTCCGGACTCCGGGAGCTGAGGGGACGGGGTCCCCGAGAGCTCCGAGTTTGGCCCTCGGCCGAACACCGCGCCGGACCCTCCAACGGATCCGAGCTCGGGCAGGCGGTCCCCTTCTAAGGAGGGTGAGATGCCTGTGCCGGCGACCTTTGCCCACCCAGAGGCGTCGGACACTATGTTGGAAGCGCTTCGCAGCGCTTCCATCAAGGAGGAGCACCGCACTATCATGAGTGCGGTGATCCAGAAGATTCAGTCCGCCAAGAGCGGATTGACTGAATCCTGTACTAGCCTTCTCACAAGCTTCGAGGTAAGTGTTTTAAAATGTAGTAGAAGTGTTACCGCATAGATAGTAGCCCCGGATGCTTTGTTCGGTGTTCACAAAGAAAAGCTGAACAGAGGATCAAATAATATCGCAGGAGTCTAATATAAGTATGTCAGTATGCATGTGTAGGCTTCGCTGCTGGCATCCGCCACACTAACTGTGGAGGTCGCCGTACTGAAGGAGGCCCTCGAGGGGTCCCAGAAGGAGCTCGCCCTTGCTAAGAGGCAGCTCGAGGAGAACAAGGGTAAGTAATACCCCATCTGTAGATGAGAAAAAGGACGCGATTGCTAAATGACAGGATCATTGTATGTTTGCCAGGGGCCACGACCGAGGTGGTGACCCTGAAGCAAGCGTTGTCCCAGGCCGAAGAAAAGGCGGCCCAGGAGCGCACCGAGCAAGAGAGGCTCGGGTGGGCGAGGTGCAGCAAGAGCTCCAGGCTCTCGTGACAAAGCACGAGGCATTGGAGCTTGACTTGAAGACGAGAGAGTCTGAGCTTGTCGCGGCCCGTGAGAGCGCGAAGAGTGCCAAGGCCGAGGCCCAGAAGGCCCTTCAGGAGATTGACGCGATGAAGAAGATAGCGGCGGGTAAGGCTTTCTATATGCAAAGCAAGCATGCAACGGTGAATTACCGATTACTTACCCGAATCCGGAGCTCTTCAGGAGCATTCGCAGATTTGCGCCGCGGTGTGTCCGATGCCGCACTATTCTACCAGGCCGAGGACGGAAGCTTGACGGAGAAGCTGTTCTGGTCTAAGTATGCTGAGGCCAAACATCTGGTGCCAATGAGCGACCAGTTGAAGCAGATGGCCGAGCTACATAAGGCGGACGATCAGGCCATGAAGGGCTTCATAGTCCGGTTGTGGCCTGGCGACGCCCTTCCGAACAGCTTCTTCGGCCTGGTGAGGCGGCTTGTGGATGCCTGCCCACGGCTGGAGGTCTTCAAGCGATTCGTCTGCATTGAAGGTGCACGCCGGGCCTTTGCCCGTGTAAAAACGCAGTGGGTCAAGCTAGACGCCGTGAGGCTGATCAAGGAGGGGCCGCCGGAGGGCAAGGAGCACCGCCACCCCGAGATGTACTACGAGGGTGTTCTGTCGGGCGCCCATCTTATCGCGGATGAGTGTTCGCAAAATGTAATATTTGAATGAGACTTGCTCGTTTTGTCCTGTGTGTATGAAAACTTGTATCGTATTCGCTATGCAACGCTTGTGTAAATTTAAAATATTACCTTCTGTTTGGCTGTTTATCCAATCTGAGAGATGGCTAGTCCTCGGCTTCTGCCCCCATGCCATGAGTGTCGGGGTGTTCGGGATAAACCTGAGCACTCTTGTTCCCATGTTTGGGCCCTTCGAGGGAGGTGCTCAGCACAACGAACAAGGCAACCCGACTAATAATGCTTTATCACTCTCACTTAGCCATAGAATTCTATAATTTTAAATTTTGGCGAAGTCCCTGGTATTCGGAAGACCGAATTCGGGGTGCGATACACGCCTATAAGCCGGACGGAGCCAGCCCCTCGCCCTAAGCGGAATAAGTCTTTAGGGACTCGAAAAACCTCGCCGAACAGCGACCAGTCTCTCGCCTTATCATGACAGTCAGTTTTAGCTTTCTCTACTGAGGTGCTCGGCCCGGCAGAACCGGGGCACAATCGCAGTAGTTCTCCTAGCGCTACCTTAGCCGATAGAGCAGAACGTAAGGTACCAAAACATAGGAGCCGGGCAAACCCAACATTTGACCAAAGACATGATTCGGAGTTGATGCATATAATGCTATAAGTTCGGGGTGCAGCACTTGTGAAAGTGTTCGGACTTTTCACACCATATTGTGGGTTCATAAGCCCCTGGTGCATTGGCCGTACCAGAGTGTACGTTTGCTAGGTGTTATTAATGAACACATAGATATCTATATATATAACAAAAATGTGATAATAGTCGTAATGTCATGTATTGTATATTGAAAAATTGATTTAAAGCAGAGTGATACAGATAGTGTAATAAGCGAAAGAGTAGGACTATGTCCCTTCCAAGGGCGAGCTGAGGAATTATATGAAATCTATAATCCACCTAGGAATTCTGTAGTTGTCGGCCTCCTTGGTTGCCGTATCATGGGTTCGGCAATAGAGCTGCCGGACAGTGTCTCCAGAGATTGAAGTCCTGAAATAAAAAAGGAAAATAACCAAACGGGAAGCCCCTGGTGCAGTTTAGGCCGCGTTTTGGGGCGTGCTGTAGTTGTGCCTCCCCCTCCCCATCTTTGCCCATGGGATTTTTAATGCATAAGTATGTACGCGCGAACGAACAACGTCGTTGGGCTGGGATTGGGGTGGCCGCCGTATTGCTACGTGAGCTTAGATCGTGCCAGGCGGTCTGCTTGCCGATTGCTCCGAGCGCGCTTGAAGTTGTCCGGGCTTTGAAAAGCCGAACTGGTAGATTACCTTGAGAGGCGGTTTTGCGCTTCTGCTGCGAGGGCCGCGGTGTGCTCCTCTGTTTGAAGAGAGTGCTCTGTGTTTCCATTGACTGTAATAACTCCGCGAGGTCCTGGCATCTTGAGCTTAAGGTATGCATAATGTGGTACCGCATTGAAACTACCAAATGCGGTTCGTCCAAGGAGCGCGTGATAACCACTGCGGAACGGGACTATATCAAAGATTAACTCTTCGCTTCGGAAGTTATCCGCGGATCCGAAGATCACTTCCAGTGTAATTGAGCCTATGCAGTGGGCCTCTACGCCTGGAATGACGGCTTTAAAGGTTGCTCTTTGGGTTTTATCCTTGAGGGGTCTATACCCATTTTGCGCACTATGTCCTAATAAAGCAGGTTCAGGCTGCTGCCGCCGTCCATAAGGACTCGAGTGAGGTGAAATCCGTCAATCATTGGGTCTAGGACCAGTGCGGCGAATCCGCCATAACGGATACTAGTGGGGTGGTCCCTGCGATCGAAGGTGATCGGACAGGAGGACCAAGGGTTGAACATTGGGGCGAATTGCTCCAATGCATATACGTCCCTGAGCGCACGCTTCCGCTCCTTCTTGGGGATGTGGGTTGCGTATATCATGTTCACTGTCCGCACTTGTGGGGGAAACCTCTTCTGTCCTCCATTGTGTGGCTGCCGCGGTTCTATCTCATCATCGCTTTGCGGCCCCTTGTCCTTGTTTTCAGCAATTAACTTGCCGGCCTACTTGAACACCCAACAATCCCTGTTGGTGTGATTGGCTGGCTTGTCTAGGGTACCGTGTATTTGACACGAGCGATCGAGTATACGGTCCAAGCTAGACGGACCCAGCGTACTTTGTTTGAATGCCTTTTTCCGCTGGCCGGGTTTAGAGCCTTTGAATCCGGCATTGACTTCCGTATCCTTAGTACTTTTGCCGCTAATGCGGCGCTTATGCTTGTTGCGACGTGACCTGCTATTGCCGTCCTTGGTATCTGGGGTACCATGGTTCTTCGATATGTTATTACTGCGAGCCAACCAGCTGTCTTCTCCCGCACAAAAGCGGGTCATGAGCATCGTGAGGGATGCCATAGATTTCGGCTTTTCCTGACCAAGGTGCCGGGCTAGCAACTCGTCTCGGATGTTGTGCTTAAAAGCCGCTAAGGCCTCCGCATCCGGACAGTCGACGATTTGATTTTTCTTTGTAAGGAACCGAGTCCAGAATTGCCTGGCCGACTCTTCTGGCTGCTGAATTATGTGGCTCAAGTCATCGGCGTCTGGTGGTCGCACATAAGTGCCCTGAAAGTTGTCGAGGAATGCGGCTTCCAGATCTTCCCAATAGCTAATTGAGTCCGCTTGCAAGCTATTAAGCCAGTGCCATGCTGGTCCTTTGAGTTTTAGTGGGAGGTACTTGATGGCATGTAAGTCATCACCGCGGGCCATGTGGATGTGGAGGAGGAAGTCCTCAATCCATACCGCGGGGTCTGTAGTGCAGTCGTATTATTCAATGTTTACAGGTTTGAAACCTTCTGGGAATTGATGTTCCATTACTTCATCTGTGAAGCATAAGGGGTGTGTGGCGCCTCTGTATTGGGCTATATCGCGACGCAGCTCGGATGGGTCCTGCCCGCTATGTTCGGCCCGGCCGGATTTGCTTTTACTGTATCTGGCGTGACATTTATCATCTCATGGAGTGGTGCGCCCTCGTGATCCATAGATCGATCTTGAATGCTTTGCTTTGTCCTCCAATATGTCTCACAGGTTTGGCGTATCTCCCCATGCCTTTTTATTTGAATGGCGTTGAGGTGGAGGCTGAGCTTTTGGCCGGAATGCCTCTCTATCGCGGCCACGAGGTGGCCGATCAGCCGTTTCATACGCTTCTTCCTCCAGTCGGGGAAGTAACCTGCGCCTTGGATATCTCTTGGAGGGACGCTCGAGTTTATATTGCTCGGCCCCAAGGACTTCAGTACATTTCTCAGCTAGCAGATCTTACTCAGCTTGAAGCTGCTGCTGCTTTTTCTTCAGGCTATTTGCCGTGGCCATAAGCCTGCGCTTGAAGCGCTCTTGTTCGACTGGATCCTCCGGTACGGTGAATTCATCGTCGCCGAGGCTTGCCTCGTCTTCGGAGGGGGCATGTAATTGTCATCTCCTCCTCTCCGCCGGCCGCTCCCTTAGGAGAGCTGGCTCCTTCATCCTCCTGCTCTAAATCTTGCTGGAGGGGGTTGTTGTTGTCTTCGGCGCTATCCAGAGTGTTATTATCTCCTGCACCGGTATCACCACTTTTGCTTTGGCGGGACTTAGAGCGGCGCCGCTGACGTCGACGCTTGGGTTGCTTCTTGGAGGGGTCATCCTCCGCTATCTCGTCGCCGTTGCCTTCATTGGGTGTATCCACCATGTATATGTCATACGACGAGGTGGCTTTCCAGTGCCCTATAGGTGCTAGCTCATGTTCGTCTCCTACATCGTCGTCCATACCGTCGATGTCTTCGGAGTCGAAGTCGAGCATGTTGGTTAAATCATCAACAGTGGCTACAAAGTGGGTGGTGGGTGGGCGTCGAATTTCTTCATCATCCGCATCCCAGTCCTGTTGGCCATAATCTGGCCAGGGCTCTCCTGATAAAGAGAGAGACCTTAGTGAATTCAGAATGTCACCGAAGGGCGAGTGCTGAAATATATCCGCGGAGGTGAATTCCATGATCGGCGCCCACTCGGATTCGATTGGTAGGGGCGCGGATGGTTCGGGGTCCGGAAGAGAGTCCGGCACCTTGGAGTCACGGGCTGCGCAGAGGATTATGCTGGTGTTTGGCTCGATCGCCGTCGAGACTGCAGCCCCTGAGGCGGTGTCTAGCCACCCGTCCTCGATTGGCGCAGTTGGCTCCGAGCTAAGGGTCGGAGCTGGTGTGGGCGCAGCCTCTAGAGTACCGTCCGGTAGCAGAGCTAGGTCATGCCACTCGAGACAGTGCGGCGCGCCTGGCTGTGGCTCGAATCCGTCAAAGATCATGTCTTCGCGGAAGTCAGCCGTGTAGTTCAAACTTCCAAATCTGACCTGATGCCAAGGGGCGTAGCTTTCAATCTGCTCCAGATGGCCAAGCGAATTAGCCCGAAGTGCAAAGCCGCCGAATACGAAGATTTGTCTGGGGACAAAAGTCTCACCCTGGACGGCATCGCTATCGATGATAGTAGGAGCCATCAAGCCTAACGGTGACGACATAGAGGAACTCTCAATGAAAGCACCAATGTCGGTGTCAAAACCGGCGGATCTCGGGTAGGGGGTCCCGAACTATGCGTCTAGGCAGGATGGTAATAGGAGGCAAGGGACACGAAGTTTTACCCAGGTTCGGGCCCTCTTGATGGAGGTAAAGCCTACGTCCTGCTTGATTGATATTGATGATATGGGTGTTACAAGAGTAGATCTACCACGAGATCATAGAGGCTAAACCCTAGAAGCTAGCCTATGGTATGATTGTATGTTGTGATTGTTGTCCTATGGACTAAAACCCTTCGGTTTATATAGACACCGGAGAGGGTTAGGGTTACACAAGGTCGGTTACAAATGAGGAGATATCCATATACGTATTTCCTAGCTTGCCTTCCACGCCAAGTAGAGTCCCATCCGGACACGAGACGAAGTCTTCAATCTTGTATCTTCATAGTCTAACAGTCCGGCCAATGGAGATAGTCCGGCTATCCGGAGACCCCCTAATCCAGGACTCCCACAATGATCATTAGATGAATCCACTCCGACGGTGCATAGATGGCAAATTTGAGCACTACTGGCCGTTGGATATCATCCACATTCCAACAGATTTTGCCACATGTACAATCTAGAAGACTCCATGGCTGAACTTAAGCATAATGCAGAAACATCAAAACCCAAGAACTTCTTCTTTGTTCTAGAATCTTCCGTATCATAATTGGCCAAATGATTTTCTACATGATTTGCCATTATTTATTTTTACTTTATACTTTACAATGCACAATTCCATGAATCTTAAAATAGATTAGCTTTCTTATAATAACTAGATGATTTTGAATGAAATGAACTATAAGAATTAAACGAACATCTACATCATACATATATGACTCAAAGCTTACATGCTATATTGTGGTATTTATTCATAATTTGCCAAATCTCATGTCTTCAATGCACGTGTACCTTTCTAGTCTAAATGGTGTTTGTGTGTGTGTTGTGTGTGTTAAACACATTGTACGTAGTATAGTACATGGTATAGATTCCGAACATCTAGCTAGAGAATACATGTACTATGATTTGAATTCAACATAAAATTGATCCATATGTTTGAATTTGAGATCGTATGTACATGTAGTTCATATTTATATAGGAATTTACTATTCATATATTCGTGTCATGTGTTGTGAAGATAATATTTAGATGGTTGTATAACTAACCTGAGTACAATTTCATTCAACTAGGGAAAATGTACTCAAATTTAGTCCATATGCCAGACAACACAAATTGATTTTTTATTGTTGAGGGAAGTGCAAATTGATTTGGTATTGTACACGTTATGTTTGTTGTCCCAGTTTTTTAGTTTTTTTGTTGTTGTATTTGAATGCATTTCTAGTAATATAGTAAAATGGGACATGGCTCTCTTAGTGATGAGGTGCAAATTGTCTTTTTTATACACGTTAAGCTTGTTCTCCCGAAATTTCAAGCTAGCATCTCTGTCTATCATGTTGCGGAACTCCCGCCTCTTCAACCCGTGCCTTGTTACCCCGAAATATTTAAAATATAACTTTGTCTCATTCTGCTCTGAAAACTCCCTCCATCTCAACCCGCGCCTTGCTATCCCAAAATTACAACGCGCACAAAAACTCCCAAGTACTGTGAAATTCCAACACGCGAAATACCCGTGATACCCCTGAACCGAAAGAACCGCGTAGTTCTAATCGGTGGGGATACTTTCGTAACTTACCCCACATTTTCAGACAAGTGCGTCCCTAAGACAATGTTCTCCACTCCCATCCCATCCGCCCACCCATTCATACACCGAGGCCACGAAAACCTGTGAAGCCCCACACCCTCCTTCGTCCGCCACTCAGCCGGAGCCTCTTCCTGAACGACGTCATCCATAGCAACACCTCGACGTACCTCATCCACCGCACCGGACGTGGATGTGTTGTCGATCTCGTCGTCCCGCCGGTTCAACCACCCCGTCGTCCACCTCCAGGGAGCTGCCCCAATGTTCCCCTCGTCTTTTGCGCCACCTCCATTCCCAAACCACCATCTTCACCTGCACCACCAGAAGAGCAGCATCATCACCGTTTTCTTGGATGAAGCTAAGGCCTAATCGGCGCCACGAAAGAGGTTCTACACTAATTGCCGCATTTCTTCTTGATGCGATCTCACGGTGCTGCCGGAGCTCGGTCCCGAGCCGACATGGTGCGACTCCATCCACGGCGGCGTCGCCGGCCACTTCCTCCACAGCATCGCTCCCTTGGCGGTGACATCCATATCAGTAGGACTTGCTGCTGCTTTGGCTCTCACTCACGCTGTTGTTCTGCTCTTGCTCATGATCCCCTGCCTGGATTGCTCTTGCTCACGCTGCTGCTCTCGCTCTTGCTCTTACTTGTGCTGCTGCTCTCGCTCTTGCTCTTGCTTGCGCTGTTCCTCTGATTTAGCTACACTTCAGTCAACTGAATCGACTTTTGGGTTAGTCAATTTTCAAGGGGGCACACCGGAGTTAAGGAAGAACCACCCGCAGTTGGGAGGGGGGCTCGCCGGAGTGGTACCCCTCTATCTATCTTAGAGTACAGGGTGGGGGCAGTGGTCGCCGGCGGTGGTGGCGCGGTGGCGTGGGGATCGACAGAGAAAAATCTCGCCGTGGGGGCAGTGGGGAGTGGTTTCGGGGCGGGGCGGCGTGGAAGCCCGCCAGCAGCGGGTGGTGGGGGCCGCCGGTTTGGCCGGAGGCTCAGGGGGTGGAGGTTGAAGATGAACTGCAGGCCCTTGATTTCGTATCCAACACCTGGAAAATCGACTGCCCAGAGATGAAAATGTCAGTCGACTGACGTGTAGCCTCACCCTGCCTGCCGCTCTACTCTTGCGCGCGTTGTTGCTGCATGAGCAGTAGATACTACTCTCGCTCGAGCCCCTGCAGCTGCTACACGACCTGCTGCCCCGGCTCTCGCACGCGCTACTGCTCCGGGCGCTGTTGCTGCTACTACTGCTTTTCTGCTACTAGTGCGTTCAATTTCGACAGTAAAATTCAGTTTTGATAGAAAAATTTAGTTTCGACAGTTAAATGCAGTTTCGACAGTTAAATTCAGTTTCGACAGTTAAGTTCAGAGATGAGCGGCCGATGTATTTTACATCTAGCACTTTCTGGTTATGTATTTTATATCATCTATTGGAGATGCTATTAGAATTTCACTCAGGTTAATGTTGTCTCTCCTGTCCTGCTTGAGCCTCGCCATCGTACAACTCACCGGAGCTGCTCCAACGACGAAACCCTCCATCACAGCAGAGCAGTACCCTGGGCTCCATCTCCAGACGCCTAAGATCTTCTTCCCCTCCTCTGACATCCAAATCAGCCAGAGCATCCTCACCGACCAACCCGATCACGCTGAGATCGACATGGCTTCGCCAAAGAGGTTGTACACTTGTTGCATCTCTTTTTTACTCTACATGTTATATATATTGTCCACTTATCACACCTAGTAACGTGAAATACGATTAGTTTCACCTACTATATGACAAGCAGTGAGGTACCAGGCAACTTAGCTATCCGTGATGGACTCTCTCGAATGCCATCATTATTTATCTCTGCGCGTTTGAGTTGTGCATTTGTAGATGGGCCTGGGAGTTGAGCTTGTAGGGCAATAGCCTGGGTCCAAAGTAGTAGAAGTAGCCCAAAAACATTTTTTGAGTGTAGGATTTTTCCTTGTCAAGCCTGCCTACTAGAATCGCCACTGCTTGAAAGGAAGAGTGAAGGAAAAACATAGGAATTGGAAAGTTCCCTATGGTACTACTATTCATGCATTTGGTTCAAAGGGATGGAGCAAAGAAAAACTATAGGATTTGTTCCTTTCATGTATCCTTGAAAGAAAAACTAGAGGAATTTTAATATCCACTTGTCCTCCTTTTCAAATTCCTATGCATGAAGCACAAGATTAAGAGATAGTATCGTAATAGCATTATAACATTACATTTTCTTGTGGTTTGACTTAATCTCACCATGCTTCTTTGCATCATGTGATCTTCCAACTATTGTGAACCAAACACCAAGATTGGCAAAAATCCTGTGTTTTTAAATTCTCTGTTTTGCACGTGCATTCCTATCCTATTCCTGTGTATTTCCTATCCCTACATTGTTAGAATCCTCAAATTCAAACAATCCCTTACAAAATTACTTTTGTTACACATATGTGTCAAAGAAAACATTGTGTGGTTTGTCCCACTCCTGTTGTGCTATGTTCCACCCGAGCTCAGCTGCTCCAATGATGGAAGGGTTCACCATAGCAGGGATCCGCTCTCCAGACTTTCTTTCGCCGCCTCAGATCTTCTTCCCTGCCGCCTGCAGCCACGACAACTCCATTACCATCATCAACTGAGAAGATGACCTTGAGGACTACATGGGTCCACAAGAGAGGTCGCACTCTTCCGTGTCTGCTTACGTTATGCATCGCTTAATATGATGACATGCTACTTTATCGTCATGTTCACCTATTAGACTCTGAGTCAGGTCCAAACTAATGCTGAAACTTGAGTTATTAAATGTTTGTGGGGTACATATTGGGGCAACAATCAGTACCATCTGTCTACTATCTGGTTAATCTCGGGTGTCTACTATGAGTTCCATGTTGGGTAAAAACAAACATTAAAGGTGCCATTATCTGTATTTTTTAACTAAAGCTATTATCCGCCTGCTATCATTGGTTTTGGGTCTATCCACAGTTGGCTACCATCACTCTAGATTTGTGCATGCACTCCTTACATAATCTCACTATGTTTTATTCCTATGCATGTCAGTTATTGTACACAATAGAACTGAACATGTAGAGCAAAAGAGACGAGCCTTGCGTGGCAATAAATTTTCATGCAGACATCGCTCCATGGTGGGCGCAAATGAAGCCCCCTCCACCCATTTCGGATAGTAATCAAGAGGAAGATAACTGTTCTGAGGGGGATTTAGAAGGAGAAGACCACTCCTATTTACCCTCTGAGATCTTCGCTCTAACATGGCATGCTGATGTTGATAATATCACGCATATGGTGCCTTTCATTGCTTACTTTATACATCAAATATGTCATCTGCTTAGTTTAGACATGCTTTGTGTGAATGCCATCTGTTTAGTTTCTTTATCATATATGTGAATCATGCAATGCCATGTTATTTAGCCAGGCATCATATATGTGAATTTTTCAATGCCACCCTGGTTAGCCAATCATCTTATATGTGAATTATATCATGCCATCATTTTTATAATGTATTAAATTTGTCAACAATTTTAGTACATTCAATTACACTTCATGTGCATCAGCCATTCAACACGGTCATGGAAAAATCTGGAGTGGAAACAAGGTCTTCAGATCAGACAATGTTATCTGACGAAGCGCATGTATTGCTGGTTATGGGTAGCTCCTCAAAGGAGGATTCAGAGACAGATGACCAGTCCTATTCCCCCCCCCCAAGGTGCATGCTCTAACTTGGCAGGGTTATGTTGCTCTTATCGTGTGTATGGTGTCTTGCATTGCTTTGGCATTTTCTTAGTTTAGACATGCTTTGTGTGAATGCCACTTGTTTAGTGTCTAATTACCATGTATGTGAATCATGCAATGCCTTCTTGTTGCAAGACATTATATATGTGAATTATGCAATGTTATCTTGTTGCAAGGCATTATATATGTGAATTATACAATGCCATGTTGTTTAGCCAACCGTCATACATGTGAATTATATCATGTTGTCATTTTTTTGTATTTCTCATTGCATTTGTCTACAATGTTTGTATATTCAACTACTCTTCCTATGCATCATCCATTTGAATTGGTGATGGAGAAATCTGGAGTGAAAACAAGGTCTTTAGATCAGACAATGCTACCTGCTGAAGCAGATATCTTGCTGGTTATAGAAGCTTCTCAAAGGAGGATTCAGAGGTAGATGACCAGTCCTATTATCCCCTTGAGGTGTATGCTCACTTGGCAGAGTTATATTACTCATACGACGCATATGTTGTATTGCACTGCTTAGTTTTTACATCATATACACAATATTGAATTCCATCTCCTTAGTTGACACATCATATATGTGATTGCCCTCTGCTCACTTTCTCAGTATATAAATCATATATTTGAATTATATCATGCCATGATGTTTACATAGACAGCATGTATCTAAATTATGGCATGCCAACCCATTTTCTAAAGACATAATATAGTTATATCATCTCGTCCTGTTCACATAGTCATCATATTTTGAATTATGTCATTCTATCCGTGAATTATATCATGCCATCATGTTTCCATCGACGGCATGTTTGTGAATTATGGCATGCTAACCACTTTAATAGACACATTGTATTGTTATATCATGCCATCATGTTTACATAGTCATCATATTTTGAAGTATGTCATTCTATCCTATTTAGTTAGCCATCATACATGTGAAATTCTGTCATGCTATCCTGTTTAATTAGCCATCATATATGTGAAATTATGTCATGCTATTATGTTTGGCTATACAACATAAATGTGAATTATTTCATGCCTTGTTTTCTTCCTACTATCCATTGCACCTGTCTATTTTACAATGTCTGTACATTCAATTTCTTTTATTGTCTCTATCTTGATTTGAACTGTCTCTATCTTGATTTGGCAACATAAACTAGAATGATATAGACCATATAGTGAACATACTACATAGATATATGTTTGTTTCACGTTGTTATCTTGTGCACCTTACTACTGAACTGGTTTTCCAAAATGAGTTTCATATACAACATGGTAAACCTGTGATGTGTGTGTTTGTTTCTCTTTTAGAATGCAGATAAAATATTGGATAAGAGTAACCCGTTATGGAGTGGTAAAGGAAGTAATGGAGATAAGGTTCAAGATAGTGAGACATCCCTGTTGGTGTCGAAGAAAGCTGATAAAAACTATATTGAAGACACCGAGACAACCCCAAAGTCCTGTCTTGATGTAGTGTTTGAGTTACTGGCTACTACTGTTGGCACCAGCTCTTCGAACTTGCTACCTAAATCAGTTTGGCTTCTTGAGTCTCAACTTCAAGTTGAAAGACATCGATCAGATGTTATGCGACAGGAAGCCGAAGGACTGAGAAAGTCCCTGCAGAATTCAGATGCATAGTTTCTGGTGCAACAGCAAACGGTGGAGGATTTAAGCGCCAAACAAGAGAAAGTTAATAAGCTTGCTAAGCATCTTGCCAGCATTATGGGTCCCAGAATATTGTTTCTTGAGCTCTTTTGAAGTGGTTTCAGTTCTAGACTTGTTTTGCTGCTGCGTTTATTTGCATTGGTGGCCAACTTTGACAACCAGTGTATGTGATATGCTGCTTTGGTGGCAAACTTTGATGCCCAATGGATGCAGTACGTGTAATAGTAGTGAAAGCCTAGCATAAGTTGCTTGCTTATTTATTTCCTTGTTGTCTTGTTTATTTGTTTGCTTGTAGTCGGTGCAGTTCTTTTTCCGCGGTTTGCTAGTGGCTGCAATAACCTATTTATTTAAAACTAGGCCACAATAACCATGGGATACATATTTAGTGTAGTGACCCTCGGCCACCTACGGGCCATAGAAACAATGGGCCTTCTACGGGCCATATCATCAATGGGACTTTTACGGGCCATATGATCGATTAGCCAAACATGGGTGCCAATAACTGACCGCGTTATTGGCCGTAAACGGGCTAGAGTTGGAATCGTCCGTTCATGGGCCTACCATAATGGGTTGTCATTAATCGGCCGTATTTGATGAAGCTATGAAAACGGCCCAACAGATTAACGGGCCACAAACGGGCCGACTGTAACCACGGGCATAATTTGGCCCGCAAGTAGAAAAGGACAGTAACGGGCCGTAAGTAACCAAATGCTGAAAATGAGCCCACGAATAAATGGGCCATGAGAAGGCCGAAAGATAACATGTGCTGGAACGGCCCAATGGAATAGTAGGCCATTAATTGGTATAAAGTGATACACTATTCATTACGGGCCAGTTTCACCACGGGCCGTTAATGGGCCAAGAGTTACAAAGGCCCTCATATGGGCAGAAAGCCGTCATGTGCCAAACATGGGTCAGAAGTTAGAATTGGCTGGAATCATATTGGACAGCCCAAATGACGCTATTGGGCCTAATTCGGATAGGCCGTAACAGGTCATGGGTTCTCGAGTTGTAAATGGGCTATATGCGAACATGTCGTTAACTAGCTTTACGTGGGCCGACCCGTTACCTTTTGACTAAGTCAAATGGGTCGGCCTTTTCACAGGAATGGGCCTCTGTTGGGCCGTGCCATGTTTCGACGTATCATAGGGGCCTTCGGTCCAATGAGTGGATGACATCTATCCCAACAGTGAGCCAACACGTGTTTCCTCCATCCAATGATGATTTTACTCGTGGAAAATCCCCATTGGTCGAGGCTATTAACAGGTTATCGGATCCAAATCGGAACCCGATAGGTTAACGGCGACCCGTTACAATGGATGCCACATGTTGGTTACCCTTGATGAAAGCACTTTCATGACGCGCCATTTATCGTCATGGAAGTGGACACTTCCATGATGATAATTTTGCTATTGTCATGGAATATTTCTATGACAACACATGTCTAACTATCCTGATTCTATCATAAAATAGTCATGGATGTAAATGCATTCCAAAAGACGTGACCTACTATGAAAAACATGTATCATCATGGAAGTGTATTTTTTTGTAGTGGCCATTGGAGGTGGACTTATACATTGTCCTCGCACTCTCCCGGAGATTAAGGCACGCCAAAAGAGCTCCTATCTTAAGATAAGGCCTCGTACACGGCTAGTCGAGCTCGCCTTCGAGGTTAGTTATACGGACGGAGATATCTTTCCTCCATTACATTGTGTGTGCGGGCATCGATGATTACAATGCTAACGAGGAGTGGTGTTGCAGGCTGCTTCAATATGTTATTATCAAGTAAGCTAATTATGCCATTTTTGACATAAGTTAGCAAGTATAGGTCATTATTAAGCTAACCTAGGTAACTAAGCATATTAGAGCTTAGTTAGCATATTGAAGCTTACTTAGGTCAAAAATGGCATAATAACCTTGGTAACCTCATAAATGTCATATACTTAGCTTATTTCCCTCCAAAATGACATAATAAGCTTACTTAGCTCCAAAATGATCCATTATACCTAAGTTAGCTCTAAAATGACCTATACTTAGCTTTGTTTCTGCCGAAATGGCCTAATTTAGCTCTAATATGCTAAGTTAACTCTAATTTGCTTAGTTACCTTGGTTAGCTCAATAATGACCTAGACTTAGCTTACTTATGTCAAAAATGGCATAACTAGCTTACTTACGTCAAAAATGGCATCATAACCTTGGTAACCTCATAAATGTCATATACTTAGTTTATTTTCCTCCAAAATGACATAATAAACATACTTAGCTCCAAAATGACCAATTTTAGCTAAGTTAGCTCTAAAATTACCTATACTTAGTTTATTTCCTCCAAAGTGACCTAAGCTAGCTCTAATATGCTAAGTTAGCTCTAATATGCTTAGTTACCTAGGTTAGCTCAATACTGACCTATACTTAGCTTAATTATGTAAAAAATGGTATAATTAGCTTATATAGGTCAGAAAAGGCATCATAACCTTGGTAACCTCATAAATGTCATATACTTCTTCTTCTTCTTCTTCTTCTTCTAGTCTTCTTCTTCTAACTTTCTTATTTCCCATTTTGCAATTTTGATTCACTTCACGGAAGCTTGCACTGATGGAGTGCTTGTGTTTACTTTCTGTTTTTAGTTGTTATCGATGACCAATGTGGAACTTGCTACCTATATATGTATGAAAGTATTATAATATGGATGAAATATGTATGTATGGATGAAACTTATGTGTTGGATATCATATATTTGTTGTGAGACTTGCTCATATTGTTTGCCCTGTGAAATATATATATATATATATATATATCATATATTTGCTGTGAAAATGCTTGAATATATAACAAAATATAGAATAAAAAGGGGCAATATAGGCACTTTGCCATCTGCCACCGATGGCAAAGAGCTCTTTGCCGTCTACCTCTGATGGCAAAGGTGTCACGTGGTAGCAACCTATGGAACCTGGGAGCACTGGGTCTGACCCATTTGGTCACTTTGCCATCAGCTGGCAAACGACAAAGGCGAGTGGTTCTTGCAGACAGCAAAGAAAAAGAGCGGTGACAGCAAAGACCGGGGAGGAGTGACGTTAACCACGGGTCTACTGACATCATGAAGCAGACGACAAAGGGGAGGGCACGTTTGCCGTCAGCTTACAGACGACAAAGTCTCCCATTAGCCACCTAACATTGATTCGTATACTGAAAGGTATTCGTTGTTAGCTTGGTCATGCTGGTTTCTATAGGAGGTTTATTAAAGACTTCTCTAAAATTTCTAGGCCTCTTACAATTCTTTTACAAAACGATGTTCCATTTTTCTTTTGTGATGATTGTGTTGAAGCCTTTTATACACTTAGGAAAGCCTTAACATCTGCACCTATAGTTCAACCACCTGATTGGAACTTGCCTTTTGAAATTATGTGTGATGCTAGCGATTATGCTGTTGGTGATGTTCTAGTACAAAGAGTTGATAAGAAATTAAATGTTATCCATTATGCTAGCAAAACTCTAGACAGTGCCCAAAGAAATTATGCTACTACTGAAAATAATTTTTAGCAGTTGTGTTTGCTTGTGATAAATTCAGATCTTACATTGTTGATTCCAAAGTAATTGTTCACACTGATTATGCTGCTGTAAAATATCTTATGGAAAAGAAATATGTTAAACATACACTCATTAGGTGGGTTCTCTTGCTACAATAATTTGATTTGCATATCACTGATAGGAAAGGAGCTGAGAACCCCGCAGCTGATAACTTGTCTAGGTTAGTAAATATTCCTGATGACCCACTACCTATTGATGATAGCTTTTCTGATGAATAACTAGCTATAATAAATTATTCTCATCATACTCCTTGGTATGCTGACTATGCTAATTATATTGTTGCTAAATTTATACCACCTAGTTACGCATACCAAAAAAAGAAAAAAAATCTTCTATGATTTAAGACTTTACTTTTGGATGGCCCGCATCTTTATAAAGTAGGAGTAGATGGTATTATTAGACGTTGTATACCTAAGCATGAACAGGAACAAATCCTTTGGAGATGTCACTCTAAAGCTTATCGAGGACATCATGCAGGAGATATAACTGCTCACAAGGAATTGCAATCTAGGTTTTACTGGCCTACCTTTACAAGGATGCCCGTAAGTTTGTTTAATCTTGTGATGAATGTCAAATAATAGGTAATATTTGTAAATGCCTATGAATTACCTATGAATTATTCACTTGTTGTTGAACCATCTGATGCCTGGGATTTGATTACATGGGACCTTTTCCTTCCTCTAATGGGTTTACACATATTTTGGTTGGTGTTGATTATGTTACTAAGTGGGTAGAAGCTATTCTAATTAGTCATGCTGATCATAACACTACCATTAAAATGCTTAAAGAAGTTATTTTCCCAAGGTTTAGAGTCCCTAGATATTTAATGATTGATGGTGGTTCACACTTTATTTATGGTTTGTCTCCATAAAATGTTTGCTAAATATGATGTTAACCATAGAATTTCTTCACCCTATCATCCTCAATCTAGTGGTCAATTTGAACTTAGCAATAAATAATACAACTAATTTTACAAAAAACTGTCAATAGGCCCCAAAGAATTGGTCTAAGAAATTAGATGATGCACTTTGGGCCTATAGAACAGGTTATACAAATCCTATCGGTATGTCTCCTTATTAAATGGTTTATGGTAAAGATTTTCATTTGCCTCTTGAGTTAGAACATAAAGCATATTGTGAAATTAAAGAACTTAATTATGATTTCAAACTTGCTGGTGAAAATAGGTTATTTGATATTAACTCACTAGATGAATGGAGAACCCAAGCTTATGAAAATGCCAAACTATTCAGAGAAAAAGTTAAATGGTGGCACGACAAAAGAATCCAAAAGGGGGAATTCAAACTTGGTGAATATGTTCTTTTGTACAACTCTCATTTTACTTTTTTTGTAGTAAAACTTCTTTCCAAATGGGAAGGACCTTATATTATCGAAGAGGTTTATCATTCTGGAGCCATTAAGATCAATAATGCCAAAGGCACTAATCCAAAGATGGTCAATGGGCAAAGAATTGAGCAATATATTAATGTTGATACCAATATTATCATCACCATGACAATGGAGGAACACATAAAACAAACATTCCAAAACACTCCAGAACCCAGAAAAATAGGAGGTACGTGATATGGTAAGTAAACGGACTCCCAAAAATCCACAAATGTATTTTCTGTCAGTTTGGAATATTAGAAAAAAAATAAGAAAATAAGAAACAACCAGGAAGGCAATCGAGGTGGCAACGATACACCAGGGCGCGCCCTGGTGGGTTGTGGTCCCCTCGGGCACCTTCCTGACTCTGTTTTCCTTCCATATGCTTGTTTACCAAGATAAAAAACTTTATATATATACATATATATATAGGACAACACTATTCTAATCCCAGTATTAGAATAGTTATTTGGATCACAGTAGCCCCTATAAGGGCCCGACGGAACCCAGGCCGAACTTCCCGAAGTGCTATCCTGCCCCGATAGGAACCCACCTGGTCTCGATCCCGATTCAGCCGCCCCAGCCTCCCTCATCGCCGCTCCTCCCCTCGATCACCGGCCTCCCCCATGATTCACCGCCGAACTCCACCGGATCCAACGCCTCCCCTCCATCTCCATCTCCTGGCTGACTGGATCCAGCGCCTCCTCTCCGTCTCCACCTCCTGGCCTACCGGATCCAGCTCCACCCCCTTTGTCTCCACGTCCTATCCGACCGCCACCACGGGAAAGCGAGCGCCGGCGTTTAGATCCCACGTTGCCTGGAGGCGGCGAAGCCGCCGAACTTTCTGCCACTAACAGCCATGGACTTCCGAAAGCCTCCTCCTTGGTCCATCCTCACAACCCGATGGCTTAGCAGTGCTCATGACGGCGAATGACGCGGCCATGGAAGCATCTGGGCGGCACCTTCAAATCTACCAATGGTAGATGAGCTTCCTCCCTCTTCTTTCCTTCTTCTTCATTCTTGCATTGCCTGACCTTCTTGCTTCGTGCGGATGAAAATCACGCCCTCTACAAGACATGGATTGCCATGGAATTCCTCTTCTAGCTCCCCGATGAATTGCCCTCAAGGTGGCCTATCTACTGCTGGAAAAAGGTTGGCCAAACTTCTAGCCAGGGTATGGTTGAACACCCTTCTGTTTGTTATTTTCTTACAGCCATGTGAAGTTCAGGTGGCGTGTGAGCATCAGTCCAGGCTACAAAAAGCATTTTAAAATCTGCCTGCATTCACATGTGAAGTTCAGGTGATGTGTGAGCATCAGTCCAGGCAACAAAAAGCATTTTAAAATCTACCTACATTCACATGTAAAAAACAATGTGAAGTTCAACTAGTATGTCTGCTAGAGTTCAGGTTGGTATGTATCTGGTTGTGTGCAAAAAATAAAAGGAAAATAAAACATACAACTGATCTCATGAAGTTGAGGTTGGTATGCACCAGTGGTTAAACCATTCAAACTCACTAAGGTTGGGTTTTTTAACTATAGACAATATTTCCCCTTTGCAAATAAGAAGTTCAGTATCTGGAGAGTGCTCAGTCCAGGTACATAAGAAATCATAAAAAGTGTAGAATAAAGAAATGAGAGGTTCATTCTGTGAAGAGTGCTTAGTTCAGGTACACAAGTATGGGCAGATGCTCACCTCAGTTCAGAGTGTGATACCTGTCCTAGGGAAATAATATGTAGGTGAACACCACTTTTATATGTTAAGTTCAGGCTATCAATAATTCTCAGTTCAATTACAAAGGTATAGTCAGATGTGACTTTAGAACTAATAAACATTTTTTCTTTTATGGCAGCAAGACGAGAGATGCATGAAGAAGCTTAGAAGTTGCTAGCAGCAAGTACACAATCCTAAGCCTGTACGTGTTGCCCCACCGCCTCAATGGGTCACACCTCAAACGCACCAACAACATTACCAACATGCTCCACGCCAAAATTGGATGACACCCGAAACACATGGAAACTACAAAAGACACTGGGTCACAACCCTATCGGCACAACTTTGCGCCTCCACCTAATTGGGTGACGCCGGAAATCCCACACGAATTCTTTGTATCCACCAGCAGACTGCCAAGCATGCCGATGGAGGAGGGGGTTAGCTCAAGTCCTGTGAGGGAGTCCTAGATTAGGGGGTCTCCGGACAGCCGGACTATATCCTTTGGCCGGACTGTTGGACTATGAAGATACAAGATTGAAGACTTCGTCTTGTGTCCGGATGGGACTTTACTTGGCGTGGAAGGCGAGCTAGGCAATACGGATATGTATATCTCGTCCCTTGTAACCAACCTTGCGTAACCCTAACCCGATCCGTTGTCTATATAAACCGGAGGGTTTTAGTCTGTAGGACAACATACAATCATACCATAGGCTAGCTTCTAGGGTTTAGCCTCTCTGATCTCGTGGTAGATCAACTCTTGTAATACTCATATCATCAAGAACAATCAAGCAGGACGTAGTGTATTACCTCCATCAAGAGGGCCCGAACCTGTGTAAACATCGTGTCCCCTGCCTCCTGTTACCATCCGCCTTAGACGCACAGTTCGGGACCCCCTACTCGACATCCGCTGGTTTTGACACCGACATTGGTGCTTTCATTGAGAGTTCCACTGTGTCGTCATCATAAGGAAGATGGCTCACCTCGTTGTCAAGGACAGCATCACCTCTGGGGGAGCCCTGGCTATAGGACAAACTCTCCGACTAGGCGGCTTCGTCATGACCGCCTGCTCGGCTGCTGCGCCGATGATGACCTCTCAGGCCATCGAAAATACCCTCCACATCGGCTCAAAATTTTCTGAGCAGATGGATCTAATGGAGCTCTCCTCTTTGAACGAGCTCTTGGATCGCATTGCCGCTCTGGGAGTCACTATAGACTACGATCAGATCGGGCTTAAACCCGACCAAAGGGAGATTAACTCTCTGCCGGTCACCCATCAGATAGCGGTGGTGGAGGAGCAATGCGGCAATTCTCCCTCTATCCTGAGGACGAACTATGTCCGGATTCCCGAGCTCTCCGAACAGGATACTCGCTCACGTGAGGATGCCGCCCTAACCCTAAATCCAGAATTAGGCCACATACCGAACCCGCAGGGCAACATCCCGGAGCCCGAACTTCCAAGATTAGAAACTCCCCTGCCCCGGGATCACGGATTGGGTCAAGGTCTGGTCTTAAATCAACCCACCCACCCAGATACAAACTATCTTTCTCACATTAGGCAAGCGCCCCAAGAGACAGTACATCCCTATTGGGCCAGATTCCTCCTTGTAATGAACAAGGTCAAGGACTGTCGCGAGGAAGATGCAATTTCATTCTTTTACAACAATTGCACGGACAAGGGAGTCCTCAACGCCATATGTCAACGTGATGTAGCACACTTCGCTGACTTGCCGGCCATAGTACGGAAATACTGTGTGATGGAAAGTGCCTGGAAAACCCATGTTCAATTTTGGGATAATCTGGCTCTGACAAAACCCCCAGTCCGAACTAAAAGGGCACACTCTCATAAGTCGCCCAACTCAATTACAAAGAAGCAAAAGCCCACTACAGGGCGTGGAACCGTATTGGAGGGATGGCTCAACGGATAACAACGCAGTATTAACGGTCTTCGAGACCTTCGCCTCAAATAATAGGCGTAAGCGAGCACTCCGCGGCCTTACCGAAGTCTGCCACGTGGCAGCAATAAATCCATGGAGCGACACGGCTATCACCTTCAATGCCAGTGACGAACCTAAATTTCTAACAGCCCGAGCACCAGCTGCTTTAGTCCTTAGTCCAATTTTGGATGGCTTTCGGCTCACTAAGGTGCTCATGGATGGCGGCAGCGGATTAAACCTCATTTATGAGGAAACTCTCCAAAAAATGGACATAGACAGCAATCGTATTGAGCAAAGTAGTACAACCTTCTGAGGAATCATCCCTAGTCGGGAGGTACGGTCCGAAGAAATTACATTCCAAGTGGCCTCGTTTAGTAGCGGATACCATGGCCTTCTAGGGCAGGAGGAATTTACAATTTTTCAAGCCATACCCCATTACGGGTACATGAAGCTCAAAATGCCCGGACCCAAGGGAATTATCACTCTAGCTAGTGATCCGAACATAGCACTCCGCGCCGAGAACAAAACAGCGCCGCACTAGCCCTCGAGGCATTATCCGAAGCCCTTGTGGCGGAGGAGTTAACCGCGCTGCGCTCCACGGTGGACAGGGACAACGTAATACTAGACAAAAGATCCAAGTCCACCTCCTTTAAACCAGCGGACGAAATAGTTAAATTCCAAGTCCATCCAACGGACCCTACAAAAACAACATCCATTGGGGCATAGTTAGACCCCGCTGTAGACGCTGCACTACGGGAGTTTCTGTGAGTGAATTGGGATATATTCACCTGGCATCCTTCAGACATGCCAGGAATCCCACGCAGATTGGCCGAGCATAGCCTTAATATTCTAAAAGGATTCAAGTCTGTCAAGCAGACTCTTCGGTGTTTCTCTAAACCTAAGCGACAAGCCATGGGAGAGGAGCTGGGCAAGCTACTGGAAGCCGGATTCATTAAAGAAATAAAACATCCGGATTGGCTAGCAAACCTGGTGATGGTACCAAAGAAGGACAAATCCTGGCGCCTATGTGTTCACTTCAAAGACCTTAATAAGGCTTGCCCAAAGGATCCCTTCCCACTCCCTCGCATCGATCAAATCATCGACGTTACCGCAGGACACGAATCATTGTGCTTCCTCGATGCATACTCCAGTTATCTCCAGATCCAGATGGCGGAGTCTGATCAAGCCGCAACGGCATTTATAACACCATACAGCCCCTTCTGCTTTAACACAATGCCCTTCGGGCTCAAAAATGCAGGCACAACATATCGGCGCATGATCCAGACATGTCTGGAAAAGCAGATCGGTAAGCCTGTGGAGGCATATGTAGACGATGTGGTCATTAAAACTAGACACGTGGACTCTTTAATAGACGACTTGAGGCTCATATTCACTAATATCCTAACATACGACATTAAGCTCAATCCGGAAAAATGCGTTTTCGGCGTTCCCACCGGAAAGCTCCTGGGCTTCATCGTCTCCAGTAGAGGAATTGAAGCAAATCCGGCTAAAATCCGAGCTCTGTCACAGTTAGCTATCCCAACTGACCTCAAGAAAATCCAGAAATTAACTCGATGTGTTGCGGCTTTAAGCCGCTTTATCTCCCGATTAGGAGAAAAGGCACTTCCCCTTTATCGCCTTCTTCGGTGCATTGAACACTTCGAGTGGACGGATGCAGCCACGGCCGGACTGGAAGAAATAAAAGCCATCCTGGTCGCCAACCCAATCCTGGCCGCGCCAACAGTTGGCGAACCAATGCTATTATATATAGTGGCAACTCACCAAGTTGTAAGCGCAGTGCTGTTCGTCGAACGAGAGATGGACGGACATAAATTCCCACTTCGAAAGCCGGTATACTATGTATCCACCGTCCTCACTCCATGCAAATCATGATACCCACATTACCAAAAGATAGCATACACAGTATTTATGGCATCCCGGAAATTACGACACTGCTTTCAAGAGTGTTCGATTACAGTGGCCTCCAAAGTACCACTCAATTACATAATAAACAACCGCGAGGCCATGGGCCGAACTACCAAATCGGCCATCGAGCTCCTCCCGTTCGACATAACATATAAGCCACAACGAGCCATTAAGTCGCAAGTACTGGCCGATTTCGTAGCCGAATGGATAGAAGCCGAACTCCCTAAAGAGTACGACGCATACTACAATTGGATCATGCACTTCGACGGCTCTAAAATGCTGGCTGGTCTAGGGGCTGGCGTCGTCCTGACGTCCCCCACCAGAGACACGATGCAGTACGTGCTCCAAATACTATATACGGACTCCAATAACACAGCCGAATACGAGGCCCTATTACATGGCCTCCGGATGGTAGTCTCCATGGGAATCCAACGCCTAGAGGTGCGTGGGGACTCGGACCTTGCAATATCCTAAATAAATGGAGACTTCGATGCCAAGGATCTGAAAATGGCGGCATATCGCAACGCCGTCCTCAAAATGTCAGCCCGGTTCGAGGGGCTGGAATCCATCATGTGGCTCGGGAAAAATAACCATGCGGCAGACATCCTAGCCCGTATCGGTGCTAAACGCGACCCTATCCCAACGAATATCTTCCTGGAAAGACTGTTTAAACCATCCGTGGTATGGGAAGGGGACACCAGCAAAAATAGTCCGCACCCGGCCACAACCCCAGATACTGAGTACTCTGACAAAATCGGAGGCTCTGCCACCGAAATAACACCTTCACCCCAGGTGAAAATGGCCATCATCGCCCCGTGGACAGAACCATTCCTGGCCTACCTAACTAGACAGGAATTACCCGAGGGCCAAAATGAGGCTCGCTGCATAGTGCGGCGATCTAAAGCCTACAAGGTCCATGAGGGAGAGCTTTATAAGAAAAACACAACCGAAGTCCTTCAAAGGTGCATCTCCAAAGAGGAAGGGCGGAAGCTTTGGCCACAAATCCATGCCGGACTCCGTGGCCAACACGCAGCAGCCCGGGCCCTTGTAAGCAAGGCCTTCCGTACAGTTTTTTATTGGCCGACAGCCCAGGCAGATGCATAGCATTTGGTACAACACTGTGTCAGTTGCCAGCTTTTTACAAAACAAAGCCACATGCCACCTACCGCCCTCCAAACAATCCCCATTACTTGGCCCTTTGCGGTCTGGGGGCTAGATATGGTCGGACCCCTCAAAGGGGGAACCCATAAGAGAAAATACTTACTGGTCATGGTGGACAAATTCACCAAATGGATAGAAGCCAAACCTGTCAAAACGGCTGAATCCGGACCGGTGATAGACTTCATATCCGGGGTTGTACACCGTTATGGCGTCCCCCACAACATCATCACTGACAACGGCACGAACTTTACAACCGACGAGGTGAAACTTTGGTGCAGCAACATGGGCATCAAGCTTGATTATGCTTCTGTCTATCATCCGCAATCTAACAGTCAAGTCGAACGAGCGAATGGTCTTATCATGAGTGGCATTAAACCCAGATTAGTCCGGTCCTTAAAGGAATCAGACACCCATTGGGTAGAGGAGCTCGACTCCGTACTATGGGGGCGGCAGACCACGCCGAATTGCACTACCAGATACACATCATTTTTATGGTGTACAGTGCTGAGGTGGTGCTGCCTTGCGACATAATTCATGACACACCTCGAGTGCGCATGTACGAAGAAAGAGAGGCCGAGCTCGATCGCCAGGATAGTTTGGATGCCCTGGAGGAGGAGCGCGACATGGAAAAAGCCCGTTCCGCATTCTATCAGCAACAGGCTCGAAGGTATCAAAGCAGAGAAGTGCGGGCCAAAACCTATAACATTGGTGAACTAGTTCTACGCTTGCCAGAGAAGAAAAGGAACAAACTCAAGCCCAAATGGGAAGGTCCCTTCATTATCGACCAGGTTCTGACCGGTGGAGCGTACCGTCTGCGGGATGCATCGAATAATCGACTCGAGCCAAACCCATGGAACGCAGCCAGACTCCGAAGATTCTACGCCTAGCGCCAGACTCTATGTTTGTCTCCTTACCTCCATGAATTTTTTGCACATCTGTTTTTCTCTCTTTCTTTCTCTCTTTTCTCTTCAAAAGCCCTAAAGGGCTAAACCTGTGTCTTGGTTACACAATCTTGACGCACTTACCGCGCTCAATATTCTTGGGGGCTTCCTATACAGGAGCTTAATCTAATTATCTTTCCAGGCTTTATGCCCCACACATGTGTTATTCTTCCACATGTAACTTTTTTCGCCATTACGTGCATCGATATGACTTAAGTTATGGCCAAGCTGGGTTGCCTGGCTCTTGTGTTTATGCCCTACACTCCCGTTAATTCGGCTAGAGCATAAGGGGAGAACCTCTGCGATTGTTACTGCCGGGTCAGCCGGATGTGCACCTCAGACTGGGTGAAGCCGAAAGCTAGCGTTCTTAAGGTAATATTCGGTCGGTGAATAAAAGATGGCTTTCATTTAAATTACTACACGCCCCCAGATGTTTTAGCCTGCGTCTCGCAGTTCAGACATGCACATTAGGGCATGCGTACCAAGGGAAAGGAACCCTTAAAGGAACTATTCTCCCTGGAAGATGTTGCTTACTATCCTTGTAATATAACATAGCTAGTTGGATACTTGTCTGTTCAAGCTCTTATGACCCCTACGCCTGGTTTCCATGCATACCCCGGTTTTTATATAACCGAGTGGGTATTCGGATACACTCCGGACTATCAGGTCCAGAGGTCGAAGCGAAAAGGTCCGCCATGACAAATGATTTACAATCCGGCTAGGGACATTACATATGTCACTTGAAGTACACAGTCACTAAGACTGATTAAATTCTTCTTCTATACCATCCAACAGGCTGTCTAGCCTACAATCATGTTGGGAATACTTTGCGGCGAATTCTACTTGATCATACACTAAACTGACAGGGATATCTTTCCCATCGGGCCCCACATGTCTGACCTCGGCCATGTGGTTTGGGTCAACCTTGGTATATCGTGTCTTCACCATAGCCCAGGCTTCCCGTGCACCTTGTCGGTAGGCTGATATCTTCCATAATCGGAAGCGCCGCCGTGCTCCCTTGAGCTTCTCTATAAGCTCCCCCATGCCTCCTGGCGGGGACGCGGACGGCCACAAGGCTTGGGCAATACTCTACATCACCTGCCGAACTTGTTCGTGCAGTTGTGAGAGCTCTGGCAGAAGATCACCCGAGGACCCGGGCATCTCCTCCGCGGGACGACCCGTCAGCATACCTGCAGACATAACACTGTTAGCAGGCTTCTTCGCCGAACTCCTTTAAAAAGTTCATTCAAGCACTTACTAAAAATGCCACGCTGAAGCCGTTTATTCTCCTTCACGGAGTCCGCAAGCTGGGCTCGGACATCCTTCAGTTCCACGCCCAGCCGGATATTGGCATCTTGGAGATCATTTTTCTCCTGCCTGACTCGCGTCAGCACGCGCTCGCCAGCATTTCGCTGTCGATCATCACATGCCGTATCCGCCTCCACGGCCTCCGGATTCACTCCGGGGCCACCTGCAACATATATTGTTAGGTGTGCATACATGCCGCATAGTACCTAGTACTGGTATTCTTTGCAATAGACAAAAGAGTTACCAAGGGGACCCTTTTTGGACTCCTTCAATGTGGCAACGGCAGCTTCCAGCTGGGCCTTGCACTCGTCCATCTCTCGAGACAGTTGGGAATTCTTCTTCGTAAGAACCTGCACAAATAATGATCCTTAAATTAGTTGCGTCAACTGTTTCAAGTCTCAGGGGCTACCGATACATATAATCGTCAGATTCGCTTACCCGTACATCCCTTACATGCTGGTCCGTGGCTTTGGCTAGACCATTTTGAGCAGCATGGAGGTATGCGTCTCCAGAATTGAAGGCATCAAATGCCTCTGGTGAGAAGCAAGCATCACGGAATATAGCCCGGCGACGCCAATGATTCATGGCGCTCTCCACTTCTAAATTTGTAGCGGACAGTCTATCCGCATCCTTTGTAGGAGGAGCATCCGGCGTCCTACCCATGTCGGCTTCCGCCTCTATGTCCAGCCCTGGAGCCCGACTAGTGGAAGCATGATCGGCAGTCTCTCCGGACATATTCCGGCGAGCATTTTTTCTATTAAAGAAACATGGACGTAATTACATTTTGAGAAAGGCGACAACCACGAAGCGGGGTTTTGTGTCATACCTCTGCGCCGGCGTCTCCGCCCTGACCACCTTCCTTTTTGGCCTACCCGGCCTCGGTGCCTCTTATTGGCGAGTTGCTGCGGGTTCGGCACGGCGTCCCGAATGCCTTCCCTATAAAACACCATATGTGTATGGTAGGTGAAGTGTCTAAAAGGGGATCCTAGTTTTCGGAGTTGGGATTTTGGTTTTTCTTACGTGCGACGCGGGGAGCAGTCCGGGATAGTCGGCCGCAATGGCCAGCATGGCGTCATCACAGCTTAATTGATAGAACTGCATGTCTATCATCTCCATGAATATGTCCGGATCTTCTTCGAGTCCGGGAACGAGGGCCCGGTCAGGGTCCTCTGGTTGTGGAGATGGGTTGTTGACCTCTCTTACAGATTTTTGTAGTTCCTGCCGTAAAATGGCAAGGTGAGTACCTACGACGAAGAATGCTGGAAGAATGGGAGTAAGGAGATATAACTCGCCCAGCTTGGAGGGTTGTACATGGAGAATCCATCCCGTGGCTTGATACGGATGTACTCCTCTTCCTCTCCCTTGAACAACTCAGACATAATTTTTGCTAAAGCAGCAGCGGAGTCTGGTCCCTTACGCCCGCAACGGGTGGCATCATGTTCCCCGTTAAAACTCCACAGGGGTGGCTGCGCTCCCCGCATTATGCATATTGACATAACCTCGATTACTATCAATCTTGATTGAGCCAGCGTTTTAATCTGGTTCATCAGGTAAAGGACTTCTCCGTTGTCTTCCTCCTGGGGGCTCCGTGGGTGCCAGCTTCGGCGTTTCTTTAGAGGAGCATCGTTGAACTCAGGAAGACCCCGCCGAACAGGGTCCGGAAGGGGGACGTGCTCCATATAAAACCATTCCGAAGGCTAGTATTCGGACGTCTTCTTCGGAGTACCGGACAGGTATCCGGTTTCAGCGATGCGCCATATTTTGGCTCCGCCCACTTGATAAAGTGACCCCTTCTGTGTGCGGGGGACGAGGCAAAATAACCTTTTCCACAGCTCAAAATGAGCCTCGCTGCCCAGGAATAACTCGCAAAGGGCAACGTAGCCGCCGATCTGTAATATGGAAGCAGGGGTGAAATTATGCAGTTGGAGGCCATAAAACTCCAGGAGCCCGCGGAGGAACGGATGAACTGGCAATCTGAATCCCCTTAGTAAGTAAGGAACAAGGCACACCCGCTCTCCCGTAGAGGGGCTGGGGAAGCTCTCCTCTTGCTCCCCACCATTATAGGTGATGAGCCCGGCTTGGACGGGAACCATATAGGCTGGAGGGAGAAATCCCTCAGTCTATAGTTCTACTAATCGACCGTGTGGGACAAAACACCTCTCTCAATCGTCGGGCTTAGGGATACGAGGGCGAGAGGAGGAGCTGCGGTAGTCGGCCATGTTGGAGTGGATTTTTCCGAAGCGCACTCTGATGGATTCTTGCTGTGGCAGGATGGTACAGATTGGATCTAAGAATCCCCATCCCTTTAATAGACAATTTATTTATCTGGCTAGGGGGGCGAATGTAAAAATGCCCTGGCTCCTCGTATTCATTCCACGCATGGAAGATAGCCCTTATTGAGCACAGAAGCCAAGAAGTCCAACATTTATGGGGCTGGACACTACTTAACAAACATTCAAAATTTGGAGAAGAACCTGCCTTGCAATGCCGAAGACAATACTGCATGCTGGACTTGACGTCATTGAAGCCTGGTTTGGGGGCTACTGAGGAAGTCCTGGATTAGGGGGTCTCTGGACTACCGGACTATATCCTTTGGCCGGACTGTTGGACTATGAAGACACAAGATTGAAGACTTCGTCTCGTGTCCGGATGGGACTTTACTTGGCGTGGAAGGTGAGCTAGGCAATATGGATATGTATATCTCGTCCCTTGTAACCAACCTTGTGTAACCCTAACCCGATCCGTTGTCTATATAAACCGGAGGGTTTTAGTCTGTAGGACAACATACAATCATACCATAGGCTAGCTTCTAGGGTTTAGCCTCTCTGATCTCGTGGTAGATCAACTCTTGTAATACTCATATCATCAAGAACAATCAAGCAGGACGTAGTGTATTACCTCCATCAACAGGGCCCGAACCTGGGTAAACATCGTGTCCCATGCCTCCTGTTACCATCCGCCTTAGACGACAGTTCGGGACCCCCTACCCGAGATCCACCGATTTTGACACCGACATCCTGTGTGTAACTCTAGAGATTATCCTGGTGTGCCTCGTCAATGACAAAGGGGAGCAACTAAACCAGATCCCGGGAAAAATCCAACCGGAACACACACATGGAGGAGAGTGCTCTACACACTACCACTGTTGGATGCTACTACTGCTACAACTCAGAATTATACAGGACATAATGTAGATGGATTGCTTCATAAAACAAGAGAGCAAACCAAAACCAGGATCACAATACCTACACAACCACCTCAAGAAAAAAGGACGCAAACAAGAGAAAGGCCATCTTCATCCCTCCTTCTTCCTCATGATCCACTCCTGCATCCTGCTATGATAACTCCGCCGTACCCCATCCTAGAGGGCCAGCAGCAGACTCCGGTAGACTTGCGATCATACACGCACGTAAGTGAAACAAAAATTTAGGTATTTAGATATGCATCTTGTATTATCTACAAATATTCTCCTCCCTCCGGGATAACAAGTTCATAAACCGCATTTCAAAGTGCCGTTTCGATTATTCTTTTTTCTTTTTCTGCAGATGCCAGATCTCCCGGATTAGCTAATACCAAGACTAAAGATGCGATTCCAAAATGTAGAAAAAGCAATGGAATTTCACAACAGATACGCTGGTTTTAGAATCAGGAAGATGGGAGGGAATGACAATCACAAGTATTTTGTTTGTGTGTTCCAAGGGGAACACACAACTTATCTTTCCGAGGCTGACAGGAAGCGAAACAAAACATCACAGAGGACAGGCTGCAATGCAAGAGTGAGGGTGAAGGTGCAGGAGGATAACACATGTGTGGTAGTGGACATTGAGTACAATCATAATCACCACCTCATGCAAACTGATGACATGCTGGTATTCTTGCACTCACACAAGAATTATGATCCCACTATTCTGGAGTACATAAAGCTCCTGCAGTACCATGATGTCAAGCATATAATAATCATGTCCATGCTATCCGAAAATGAAGATGGAAGCTACTTCCTAAGCATGACCGGACGAGACCTACTACACCAGTAAGTATTAAAAAATTCACATACTGCAAATGTACATAGCATCCGAAGTCACCACCCTTTGCTAGCAAAAATAACAAATGCATGTTTACATATAATTTGCTGGAAAGCCATGAAGGCAAAGAAAGATGATTTGGATGATGTATTGAAACTTGTATCTTTCTTCAAAGACATGAAGGCAGTCAATGATGAGTTTTTCTATGACATACAAGTAGACAGCGACAAGTCAATCAAAAACATATTCTGGTCTCATTCAAGCTGTAGAGGAGCATATGAAGGCTTTGGCAATTGTGTAACTTTCGACACAACTTACAAGACCAACAGATTTCATATGCCTATGGGAGTGTTTGTCAGAACAAACCATCATTTGGAGTCAACGATATTTGTTGTTGCTCTGATTAGAGACGAAGATGCAAAGTCATTAAAGTGGTTGTTCGATACATTTGTATGACACATGAACAACAAACACCCAACTTGCATTCTAACATGTAATTCCAAAAAAAACTCTACAAGTTTCATCATCTTTTCAGTCTATGGGTCTGTATTGGGTACACTGGTTTTATCTAAAAAACATGCAGTTCAACCACTATTAGCACAGAAGTCCAACAAAAAAACAGTATAAGAGGCAAAATTATATGTCACATGTTTAGAAAAATATAGTTCTTATTGTGAAGTTCAAATAGAGGATTCATATAAGTTCAAGGATAGTATTGTAAAAAAATATGAAACATTTTCAGGAAATATAGTTATGTATGTGAAGTTCAAGCACTGGTACCTTGGAAGTTCAACAACATTGATGTAAGAAAAAATTGGGTTACATTATTAGTTAGTCCTACTACTACCTATGAAGTTCAAGTACTTGAACAACATAAGTTCAACCTTTGAAGTTCAAGTACTTGTCCAACATAAGTACACCATCAGTGAAAAGAAGCAAGTTTCATTTTTTTAATTCATGTAGACCAGTGCCTGTTGATGGCGAAAGCTATACCACAATCATTCCCAAACACGGTCCACAAGCTATGCCGTTGGCACATCCTGAAAAAGTTCATGGAATACCTCGTGTTGCTGTACAAAAAGTATAAAACATTCAAAGAGGAGTTCACAACAATCTTAAAATGGTCGCTAATGCCAACGAAGTTTGAAGCTGCTTCGGCTCAAGTCATGCAAAAGTACAACCTGCAGAACGAACAGATGATGATGAAGCTGTGGAATGATAGGAAAATGTGGATATCAGCATATTACAAGAACATTTTCTAAGCTAGAATGACTTCTACACAACGAAGTAAGAGCATGAATCACGTGCTCAAGGGAGGGTTTGTCATTCACAGCTTGTGGTCAGACAAGTCAGCAAGGATTACCAAAGTCCATTGATGGAGGCATACATTGAGGAAGTGAGAAGATTGGAGGAGCACTTTGACGGATTGCAAACAGAGCACGTACCCCGTGCGGAAAATAGCATAGATGATCATCTGTCAAAGTGTGCTGCGCAAAAGCTTCCTATGGAAGCAGATACTTTTGTTCTCCATCTTACTCAGCCTTCCGTATCCCTAGCAACAATGGCCAGGAAAAGGAGGAAAATGGACTCCATAAGCCTCTCCCGATAGAGCCTCCCGGGGCTCCTGGCAGGGGGCCTACCAGAAACAACTCCTCATCACTTGCCGGACCACACTGTCCAGCCTGGCCAATGGTCCCTGCGAACGAGGAACGTCCCCCGCAGATGAGGAGGTGCCACTAGTCCTTGTTGCCGAGCCTCTGGCTCCAACTTGGGCAAGGCACATAGTCCATTTCCTCCAAACTGGAGAACTTCCTGATGATCAAGAGAAAGTTGAAAGAGTAGCCCGGAGGGCCAGTATGTATCAGTTTGTCGATGACACTCTCTACAGAAGGAGGCCCAACGGTGTGAAGTTGAAGTGCATCTACCGAGAATAATGAAAGGAACTGCTAGCTGAAATATACAAAGGCATGTGCGGCTCCCACATTGGATAAAGGGAATTAGTTTGGAAAGCATTCCAACAAGGATTCTATTAGCCCACAGCCCTCCAAGATGTAGTCAAGCTAGTCGGTCTGGGGGCTCGATATCCTCGTCCCTTTCCCCTGAGCTGTCGGCGGCTTTGAATTCTTGTTCATTGCTATCGGCAAGTTTACAAAGTCGCTTCAAGTAGTTGTCATGATAAAGGTGACTTCTTAGTCAGCTATCAAGTTCTTGAAAGAATTGGTGTGCCGTTTTGGTGTCCCGTCAAGGATCATTACCAACAACGGCAGCCAGTTCATGAGCTGCGCCTTCATGCAATATGTTAATGCCCTCAGAAGCAAGATCTCATTTGCCTCTATTGCACATCCCTGAAGCAATGGACAAGCTGGGAGGGTGAATGTTGAACTTCTATGAGGACTCAAGACAAGAACCTTTGATACACTGCAGAAGCACGGCAGGCGGTGGATCGATGAGCTGCCGGTAGTTCTCTGGTCCCCCAGAACGACCCCAAATCGAGCTACCAGGCAGAGTCCCTTCTTCATCGTTTACGGAGCAGAAGCAGTTATCCCCACATAACTCATTTACGGGTCACCTTGAGTGCTTGCCTATGATGAAGTAGTGCAAGTTCAGTACCGGCGTGATGACACTGTGCTATTCGAGGAGAACCGTCTCTGGGCTGCTATGTGTGTTGCATGCTATCAACAAGCCCTACATCGCTATCACACCCGCAGGGTTCATGCCTGGTGTTTTGAGGAGGGCGACCTTGTCCTTAGGCGCGTTTAGAACGCCAAGGGTACAAACAATTTGCCACTGAAGTGGGAAGGCCCTTACGGGGTAGTTCGAGACACCAAACCTGGCGCAATCCATCTACAGACCGGAGATGGCATTAAATTGCAAAACTCATGGAATATTGAGCATCGCCGCAAGTTCTACCCGGAAGACGCGGCTGTTGGGCCCTGCCCGGCAGCCTCCCTTTTGTGCAGGCCTTGACTCAGCTGCATGTAACCCCTCGTACAAAGCCAGGCGCAGACCTTGAGAAATAGAGAACTGAATGAAGCGCTGGGGGCCCCCGACAAGTTGCATGCAGGCATAAGCATATCATCAGCATTGCATGGTCATACCTTGTGCATTGCATAAGCATCTCATGAGCACTGCATTTGCATATAGATAAGATCACATCTTGCATCATTTCCATCTGCATAACATTGCAGGTTCCTGCTATGAGCTTGGCCTCTACAGGAAGCTGGAAAGATGAACTAGCGTTGTGGTCTTCGGCAAGCCAAACAGATAAGTTTTATCTCTTGTCCATACATGTTCTATAATCAAATACTTGTGCATTAGAAAACCTTGCCGCTTTTATGAAACTTAGGTGCTCCCATCCCTTGACACGAACGGTGCTTCGGTCAGGATGGTTGCTGTGGCCTTTGATGAAAAGAGGTTAGCGGGGGGCTGGTCCCTCATCACAATTTTCACCCAGTAGGCTTAGACCCCAGCAGCAAAATAGAGGGTACCGACAGGATATCACGCTGTGGGAAAACTAGTGTATCTAAAATAAAGAGGCATTTCACCTCAGCATGGACATCTACGTGCATGAGTCCCCGACAAGGATCATCTTTTTCATTAATACGCTGATCAAACAAGTACAAACCTTACATCACACAAACATGGGTACAAGAGGTTACATTATTTGAACTAAAATTTAGCAAGTGCCTATAGATTGAAGACTGAGGAAAGATAAGTGCCCCGTAATCTCCTCTTTTCCTTTTTCCTCCAGCAGGTATTGTGGTGGGAAGAGGAGGGGAAGAAGAGGACACCCAAGCAAGAGCCCATCCCAGTCCCGCCGCGACCTGACAGTCGCGGCTTGACAAGATCGGGAGTGGCGAGGCTGCGAAGGAGGGGCATGGAGAGGAGAGCGGTGGTGACCTGGTCACCACCTCCAGGACCAGGAAAAAGCCCCAGCTTGAGCACCAATGGAGTCATCCACCAAAGCTCAGCCAGAAGATAACTTGAGGAGGGAGGAAGGCACCAAGGGAACATCCCTCCCCATCTATCACCCAAAGAGACCAGTAATATGGTGCCGGGGAGGGAGGGGGACACCAGAAAGATGGGGCGGCAGGTCGCCGGTCGGAGGCGAAGTAATCCACGCCTGTCGTGGTGGGTGCGTGGCAGATGTCGAGGGATGGCAGAAGAGAGGAGGAGTCTTGAGGGCACTGGTGGGCTCCAGAGGTGAGGTCGGCTTGAGCGAGCGCTGGACACAAGACATACCCAGGTTCGGGGCTCCCCGGAGAGATAACACCCGTAGTCCTGCGGAGCGTGCTTTATATGCAATAGTACAAGGATGCTCCTAGAGCTGTATGGAGGAAGAAGGATGGCATGCCAAGGCTTAGGCTTCTCCTTCTCCTGGTGTGTGTGTGTAGTCTTGTGGCTCTCGTGCTAGAGTGCGTCTCTGATCGCCCATTGCATGAGGGCTCCTGGGTGGTTTTATAGGTCAACCCCCAGGGGTACAATGGTAATGTTACAAGGCCGTGGGGCCCGGTTGTCATCGTCCGAGAAGCTGGCGCTTGGACCTGCCGGGTATCAGGGCTCGCCGGGTTCTTCGCGCGTGGGACCCGCCAGGTGTAGGGACGGTTTTTGCCGTCTTGTCGATCGTCAGGGAGTGACCGGGTAGAGTCTGCTACAATGGCACTCCGTTAGGTCGCCGCCTGCTGGCGTCAGTAGTGTGCACTGTAGCCATGCTAGCCGTGGTCAGCGGGTAGTTGGGGCACTGTAGCCACACCCCGGCTGACCAGACGCATGGGAGGGGCACTGGTGCCTTGCTCATCTCTGATTGAATACTCATCCCATCGTACGACTGGGACGGGACGGGAGCTGACCCGCGGCCGAGTTGCGGAACACACGAAGGGGGAGCTGGCTTGTTGAGAAGTCTTGGTGCGCCGGGTTCGGCTGCCTAGCGCCGACCGTCGGGGTCGTCTCGAGCATTTTGGCCGGGTCGAGGGTCATTGGCCAGGTAGAGTGACTTGGCCAAGCGCAAGCCAGCTTGAGGGGCGTTGCTGGCCCCGTTGTTTTTGAAAAGGATCTGGGTTCCGTTGCATGCCTGGGGTTCATCATCCCGACAGTAGTCCCCGAAGCTGTGAAGGTCCACCGTCTTTCAGTGGGAGAGCCTTCGCAGTTTCCCTCCCTGAGGAGGCGAATTTTGAGGCAATCTTTTGGGCTTCACGCGGCGCCACGTGGCTCCTGGGAGCCGGAGGGGCTTGATAGGCCATGCGCGCGACAGGATGGCGCGACGCGCTAGGGGCCGCCGCTGCGTGCCCTCGGCCCACGCGGACGGATTTACTGTGGCGTCCGTGAGTCGGTTGCTATTCTTGATGCAGTTATTGTGCACGTACATGCGTAGTTATTGCAGGAAGTCGGAGGGGCGAGCGCAAACAATCCCACTTCCCCACGTTCGAACTATGGGTTATAAATTTGGGGGAGGGGGCGGTGGAAATGATTCTCTCTCGTGCCCCATGCCTCTTCATACTTCCTCTGCTTTTTGCGACCGCTGCGTGCTGCGATGCCCATAGCTTCGAGCAGAGCTTCATCGTCGTTCTTCTTCCTTTCTTTTCTTCGTCTTTGTCAATGGCTCTTCCGCCGGGCTTGTGGATGGGCTCGACTGTCACCATGGACGACATCGCCTATCTCCACACGACCAAGCACTTGGCAGTGTTGATGGAGGTCGCCGCGCGTCTGCCATGGGGCGAGAGGGAGCAGAGGCCCGAGGGTACGGAGCGCGTGATCTTCTTCCCGCACTTCAAGCGTGGGTCCGGCCTTCCTGGGAGCGCCTTCTTCTATGGCTTCCTGAAGTTCTTCGGGCTTCAGGCCCATCACCTTGGCATGGGCGCCATCGTGCAACTTTCGGGCTTCGTCACCCTCTGCGAGGGGTACCTAGGGGTTTAGCCTTCGATGGATCTCTGGGTACACTTCTTCTCCTTGAAGCAGCAGGGGCCAAGGGTCGGGGAGATGTCTGAGTGTGGAGCCACCGTCATCTCCAAGCAGTCAGAAGTTGACTACCCCAGGATGCCGCTAGAGGATTCTGCCAAGAAGTGGAAGAATTCTTTCTACTACGTCCGCAACCTCGGCGCAGACCGCATCAACCTGCCACCCTTCGTCGACGCGCCGCCGCGGGCAAAGCAAAACTGGGGATACTACCCTAAGTATCCATTGCAGGAGGTGTTGAGCCTGTGTGAGCGGGTGTCGGAGATGAAGGAGCAGGAGGCGCTCACCGGCACCGACCTCATCACCGCCTTCATCGGTCAGATGACCGGGCTCCAGGACCCCGACCGCATGTCGAACTTGCGGTTTGCGGTGAACCAGGTTGCGTGCCGGGTCAACAATCTATCTAATGCCGGGTTGCGGGACGACTGGGAGTTCGGCAAGCCTCCGTATAGCCAGGCGAACCCGGCACCCGTGGTGAGTCCTTGGTCTTCATATTTTGTTGCCGCTCATCTTGTTTGCCCCGACGTGACGCGGGAGGTGCTTCCGAATGCCATCTGGCATCCTTTCAACCGGGACGCCGATGCAGGTGGTGCGGGCCGGCTCGGAGGAGCCCGTGGCCCGTGGCGAGGAGGAGGAGGCGGCCGCCGATGCCGGCGCGAGACGCCTTGCGGGTAAGTTTTTTTCTATGATCCTTGAGTCGCCAAGAGTGAAGTGGCGAGGCGAGTGCTGACGTGAATTGCTAATGTAGTGGCGCCGGTTGGAGGAGGTGGTGCGACAGGCGTCGGGTCATCCCGGGGACGTTGGCGGTGAATTGGCCGCATGGGAAGGACGACGTCATGCCCCGAGCCTCGGCCGTGAAGCATCCGGCGAACCCGGCTGCCGGCGCAAAGCCGCCCAGCAAGAGGAGGCGCGGAGCTCCGCAGGTGAGGCCGGCGAGGCCCACCGTCCCAGTTGTGCCCAGGAGAGTCTCCTTTTGTTGGTTTTGAACGGCCGAGCAGCTCTCCTTGGTTCTTGTCTGTTTACTTTTTGTTTGAGCCTCAGGTCGCCGATCTCACTAGCTCTGGCGGAGGCGGAAGCTGCATCCGCGGAGGGCACCACGTTCCGGAGGACCCGTACCAGTGCCAATGATGACGAGGAGGCGGTGGATCCGGACCTCGGCCTGACCCGGCTGACACAGAGGGCCTGGGCTGGCGGCACCAGAACAGGGCCGAGGCGGAGCTGGAGGCAGTGTCGACCCAGGCCTGGGTTAACGCTGCGGCGACGGTCGATCATTGGAGGGAGGGTGCGGCCGGGGTGGCTGCGCCGACATGATGGACCTCGACCAGGAGGTCATGGTGGTTGAGGACGGCACCCCACCGTGGACCGACACGGTCGACCGGTCAGGGGCTACTAGAGGCGGCGGTGGCACCGTCTTGGAGGAGGTGCCGTGGGTGGTGCCAGAGGGGGCACCTCATGCGTCGTCGAGCGCGGTGCTGCTAGTGGTGACGCCGTGGGACACTCCGGCCGTCGAGCCGGCGAGGGTGTCGGAGAGGGCGCTGGAGAAGGTGCCGGCCGCGGAAGAGGCGGTCAGCAGCGAGTACGCCTACCTGCCTAGGCTAGGGGGCATCGGGTCACCGGGTCGCAGCCGACCCGGGGTGGGACCAGCGAGGTCTTCTTTGGGCCCCTGACCCAGGAGGAGGCGGCGATGGCCGCCGTGAGCCGTCCTCTACGGGGGAGGACAGACCCGATCCAGGCCTTCTCCCAGGCCTAGGTGGGACAGACGCGGGAGCTGGAGCGCGCCGTGTTCGTAAGTTCTCCTTTGCCTTTTGTTTTTCTTTTTTGTTGCTTCTTCTGGGTGGATGTGCGCCAACGCACTCAGTGGGTGTAGCCACCGAGACTCAGGCCAACTGCGTAGTAGTTGGGTCAAATCTTAAACTGATGTCTCGTGCTGAACGTTGCTCTTCGCATCAACTGGACTCCTTCCGGGTTAGCGTCTTCAACCGGCTTCTGGAGAAGCACTAGTAGCTCAAGGAGCGGCTTGCCACCAAGGAGGAGGAGCTCCCCGTCATCGAAGGTATCTTTTTTCATGTGCTCCTTTTAGTGGGGGCGCGCTAGCACACCCACCGGGTGTAGCCGCCAAGATTCAGGCCAACTGCGTAGCAGTTGGGTCGAATCTTAAAATGCTACTTTGTTTCTGATTCTTTCTTCCAGAGTTGAGATGCTTTCTTGGAGGACCCGGCTGATCCGAGCCGGCTTCCATTATGACCGGCTTGTTGTAGACATCGGCCGGCTTGGGGCCGAGGTGGCAGAGGCGAGGGCGGAAGCGACGGGAGCCCGGCAGGCGCTCGATGAGGCTGACAGGCTGCAGGAGCAGCTGGCGTGCTAGAAAGGCCGCCTCGAGACCGAGGTGGAGCGCCTTAAGGTAGAGGCGGCCAAGGTCGTGGAGGCACAGCGCGCGCTTGCCGAGGCCGATCAGCAGCGCGACAAGCTGGCCGACGACAAGGGCCAGCTTCAGGCCGAGGTGGAGAGCCTGAAGGCGCTGGTGGCCGTGGCGGAGGAGACCCATCAGGGGGAAACTCGTCGCCGCAAGGAGGCCAAGAAGACAGCCGAGGATAACAACACTCAGCTGAAGGCGGAGGTTGCCAATGTCGCTGACCGGGAGAAGACGCTCCAGGAGCACGACCACACCATCGCCCGGGAGAGGCGCGGTACATTGCTCGAAGCGCAGCACCTGGAAGAGTCCTTCTCAAGTAAGTGCTTTTCTTGGGTTCTGCCGGGCTGGGACACCGGCTTATTGTCCTTGGTGATTTTCTTCTGACTTGCTTTACTTCTTGACAGGGCCTTCCCAGAGACGCGCCAGCTGGCGGAGGAGGCCATTCGCTTTCAGGTAGACCTGCAGGGGGTTGTCGGCTCTGGGACCGACCCGCAGGTAGCTTAGACCTTCCCGAAGATTGTGACCGCCGCCTAGGCTTGCCTGCGAGTCTTGGGCGAGCAGATGCGACGGCTCTCCGGGGCTGGCACGGCGATGGCGGCGGCCCTTTAGCCGGGCTCCTTCGCACCGAACAGCTTCTTGCGGTTGGCACGGTGGTTGGAGTCGAAGCCGAACCTGCTCCATGAGTGGCATGTTTCTATCGCTCGTGCTGGTGCTGAGATGGTGCTCAGGTTCGCCATGTCATGGCATCCGGATCTATCGCTGGACGCGCTGATGGGCCAGCGAGCCGGTGCGGAGGACCAGCTGCGGGCGGAGGACGGACGGATCGCGGCCCGAGCCAGCTATATTTCCGGGTTGACCATTCATGATGAGTTCCAGCCAGAGCGGACGGAAGACGGCGGAGTCATGCATGCTGACGACTACGGACTGCTTCTGAATGACCCAGAGGGCAGCTCCGATGATACGGGCATCTATGGTGACGACGACTCCGGAGAGGAAGATGTCGGCACATCGGCGAACCCGGAGGCCCCCGAGGAGGAGCCAGCAGTTGCACGACTCGGCACTGGGGATGCCTGAGGCTGCCCTATTTTAACTTAGTAAAAAATTTGGTTCGGTTGCAGGTTCACCCACCCAGTGTGGGTGCTTGGGTGTAATGAACTCTGGCCTTGGGCCTGCTTGACTTTGTGATGTGTAAACTTCATGAATGTTTGCACCTTTTCTTTTCGTATTTTGAGCCGTTTTCTTATGACTTTCCCCTTTTGCCCCCCCCCCGCCACGAGACTGACGGTCGAGGCGCCGGTCCGTGACAAGGAGTTCAGCCTTTGAGAGGAGCGCGTGGCACTTAGGCTTTCGAAACGATGAGCGCGAGCGAAACACCCACTGGGCCGGCTGGCGGCAATCTAGGGAAGTCAGTTGGCGAGCAGTCGGTCATGCGTCAATTGAAAAGTGGCGGGGCCGGGTTGGGTAACCCGGCGGTCCTTGACCTACTATTCGTGGCGCGCTGGTGCTTTGGCCCTTTATGCTTCCCGGCCGATAGCCAAAGCCGGTTCTGTGGCATAGGGCGAAATGGAGGGCCGCGGCAACCTCAATGCCTCGAGAGTTACTAAGGAAGACGGCGGGTAGTGACCATGTCGGCCATCCCCCGAGCCCCCGAGTCGATTGAGTCGAGCCGGCGGTGGGGTTGATTTGACAGAAACGTAATGCATAATGCGGAGACACAAAAGCGTGGTCGAAAAGGGCAGCCCCCGAGCGTCGTTCGAGGACTCCATAATTTCATATTGTTCACAAAAGGCAGCAATACATACGTGCACACAGCTAACTGTAAAACGGGCGGAGGAGTTCTGCATTCCACGGCCGGGTTGTTTATTCGCCGGCGGTGTCTCTCTTGTGCTTGTTTGACTTGCGGGCATCGATGAGGTAGGAGGCGTTGCAGTCGCACAAGGCCTTGTTGACGATCAAGGGGCCCTCCCATGGAGAGGACAACTTGTGTTCGCAGCTTGTTGCTGGACGAGTCGGAGGACGAGGTCTCCCTCTTGGAATGCGAGGGCCTTGATATTCTTGCTATGGTAGTGCCTTAGGCCTTGCTGGTAGATGGCTGACCGGCTGAGTGCCAAGAGGCGTGTTTCTTCGAGTAGGTTGACGCTGTCTTCGCGGGCTTCTTTGGCTTCGGCTTCAGTGTACATCGCGACGCGCGGCGAGTCGAACTCGCTGTTGGTCGGGATGGCGGCTTTGGCCCCGTAGATGAGGAACAACGGGGTGAACCCGATCGACTGGTTTGGCATAGTGTGGAGGCTCAAGAGGACGGCAGGTAACTCGTCAAGCCAGCTGCTGGGCGAGCGGACGAGTGGCTCGACAAGCCGCAGCTTGATGCCGGATAGGATGAGGACGTTGGCCCGCTCAACCTGGTCGTTGTTCTGCAGGTGTGTAACGGATGGCAGGTCGAGGCGGATGCCGGAGACGGACAATATTGCGCGAGCGCGCCCTTGGCAGAGTTGGTGTCGTTGTCCATGATGATGTTGTTTGGCATGCCGTAGCGTACAATGATGTCTTTGACGAACCGGACGGCCGTTTGTCCGTCTAGCTTCTTGATCAGCCTTGCTTCAATCCACTTGGTGAACATGTCCACCGCCACCAGCAAATGCGTCATGCTTCCTCGAGCGGTCTTGAAGGGCCCCACCATGTCCAGTCCCCATATCGTGAAAGGCCAGGCGATCGGGATGGTCCGGAGTGCTGAGGCTGGCTGGTGGTTGTGCTTGCAGAAGCGCTGGCATCCCTCGCATTTGAGGACGAGTGACTCGACGTCTTGGAGGGCCGTGGGCCAGTAGAAACCATGGAGAAAATCCATGGCCACCAGGGACTATGAGGTAGCATGGTGCCCGCACTTGCCCTAGTGTATGTCGAGGAGGTTCTCAATGCCTTGGTCCTGCTCGACGCAGCGCTGGAACACGCCGGTGAAGCTGCGCTTGATGAGCTCGTTGTTGATGATGTTGTAGGCAGACGACCGGCGTTGCACTTGCCGGGCCTCAATCTCTTCCATGGGGAGAACCCCATTCTCCACAAACTCTAATATGGGTAGGGCCTATGAGGGAGCCATTACTACGGCGAATATGGCCACCATGGCAGGTTCCGGGGCGGTAGCCCATGAGCCGGGGTCGGTAGCCCCCGGGTTAGGGACGCCGGCAACTGGGTCGGAGGTGACGGCTGCCGGGTTGACGGTTGCAACCCCTAGGCCCGGTTTGACAGTCCCCGGGCCGGGTTGAGGCATGGCTGGGTTGTCCGGGACATAGATGGACTCGTAGTCCGGAGATGGCTTGACAGAAGGCTTATGCAGGTGCTCGAGAGATTCGTCGGACGGGATGGATTGTTGCGATGAGGCGATCTTGGCGAGCATGTCGGCAACCTCTTTTTCCATGTGCGGGATGCGGAGGAACTCGCAGCCCACGAAGAATCTGGATAGCTTTTGGACGAGGAAGCAGTAGCTTGCCATGTAGGGGTCGCGAGCGTCGCACTCGCCGGACCACTACTGCACCACCAAATCTGAGTCACCGTAGCATAGGATGCGCCGGATGCCGAGTTCCTTAGCAAGTCGTAGGCCATGCATGAGGGCTTCGTACTCACTGATGTTGTTGGAGGCGATGCAGTGGATGTGGAGCGCGTACCGAAGCCATTCGCCCTTCGGGGAGGATAGCACGATGATGGCTGTCAGGCCGAGACGCATCTTGGAGCCGTCGAAGTGCATGCGCCAGTGCGTTGAATCCAGCAGCGGTGGCAGGTACTGGGTCTCGGTCCAGTCGATGAGGAAGTCAGCCAGAGCTTGGGACTTGATCGTGGCGCGACGCTCGTAGAGGATGTTGTGGCCGGCTAGCTCGAGCACCCACTTGGTGACCCGGCCAGAGGCGTCCCGGCACCCGATGATCTCGCCGAGAGGGGGGGGCGTGCTGACCACGGTAACAATGAGCTCTTGGAAGTACACGCCGTAGCACATCTTCTGCTAGTGTGGGTAGTTCTGCTTGGAGGCGAAGAGCACCTCGCTCAGTTAGTACACTGGGCGCTGGATGGCTTGGATCTATCCCTTCTCAGGTCACTCGACCACCATAACCGTGCTGACCAACCGCGAGGTTGCGGCTATGTAGAGTACCAGCGGCTCCTTCTCGACCGGCGCAGCCAAGACTGGTGCAATGGAGAACATGTGCTTGAGGTCCCTGAAAGCTTCGGCCGCCTGGTCATTCCACATGAACGGCGTCGTCTTCTTCATCAGCGGATACAGGGGTAGGGCTCTCTCGCCCAGCTGGCTGAGAAACTGGCTGACCGAGGCCAAGCACCGGTGAACTGTACATCACGCAACCAAGCTGGCTTGCGCATGCGTTCGATGGCCTTAATATTCTCTAGGTTTGCCTCAATGCCACGCTCCGAGACAAGGAAGCCGCCAGCCAGGACGCCAAAAACACACTTCTCCAGGTTGAGCTTGACCGTGTATTCGCGCAAGTTGGTGAACGTTTCCTTCAGGTCGTCTAGGAGCATGAGGTGCTACTTGGTCTTCACCAGGATGTCGTCCATGTAGACCTGGATGTTATGGCCGAGTGGCGGCAGCAAGCATTTCTGCAGGCAGCGCTGGAAGGTGGCGCTGGAAGGGGATGTAGCAATACGCCCCAAAGGGCGTGATGAAGGACGTCTTCAGGGCGTCGGCCGAGTCCAGCTTTATCTGGTGATAGCCAGAGTAAGCTTCCAGGAATGACAGGAGCTCACGGCCAGCAGTGGAGTCGATGACTTGGTCGATCCACGGGAGTGCGAATGGATCCTTGGGGAAGGCTTTGTTCAGGCTGGTGTAGTCGATACACATGCGCCAGGTCTTGTTCTTCTACAGGAAGAGGATTGGGTTGGCCAGCCACTCGGGGTGAAACACTTCCATGATGAAGCCGGCCGCCAAAAGCTTGGCGACCTCTGCACCGATGGTCCTTCTCTTCTCTTTGGAGAAACATCGTAGGGGTTGGCGGACAGGCTTAGCATCCTTGCGGACGTGGAGTTTGTTCTCGGTGTACTTCGTCGGGATACCCGGCATGTCCTTTGGGGTCCATGAAAAGACATCCCGATCCTCACGGAGGAATTCAACAAGCTCGCCTTCCTATTTTCTGTCGAGGCGGGTGCCTACGACAACGTACTTGCTGCAGATGGGATCTTCCGGGTTCAACTTCACTTTCATGGTCTCCTTGGAGGGCATGAACGAGGCCTCGTTAGCCGGCTCCTCAGTTGGAACTACTACGGCCGACGTCTCTCGGCTATGACCAGCGACTCGGCTAGCTTGGCGCCGTCTTGAGCGCACTGCAGGGACCTGTGGTAGTCACTTGTGATGGTGATGAGGCCCTTCGGACCCGTCATCTTCATTTTTAGGTAGGTGTAGTGGTGGGCAGCCATGAACTTAGCGAGCACGAGGCTGCCTAGCAGCGCAAGGTACGCGCTGGATAGGTCCACCACCTCGAACCAGAGCAGTTCGCGTCAGAAGTGGTTGCTGTCGCCGAACAGGACCTCGAGCCGTACGTGTCCGATCGGAGAGCGGGAGAGGCTGGGAACGATGCTGTCGAAGATTGTCTGGGTCGGCTCGAGGTTCTTGGCCTCGAGGCCGAGCTTGGTCATGGTGTCGCGGTAGAGGATGTTAATGCTGCTGCCGCCGTTGATGAGGACGAGAGCGTAGCCACCCAGGTTCGGCATGACCGTCGGGTGGTCTTCCCGGGTCCAGGTGACCAGGCGATCCGACTAGTGCATGTACTCCGTCTTGGCCGGGATGACGGTGTTGACTTCCTGCTGGAGCAGGCGCTCGCTATGCTTGTCGTTGCCGAGGCAGGTGAAGACAACGTAGGTCGTGTTCTGGGCCGGGTAGACGTCCTCACGCATCGCGCCGTCTTCCAGGGGCGGAGGAGGAGGCGGAGGCGGCTGCTCCGCTCCCGAAGCAAGGGCCGGAGGAGGCGGGATGTCGCCCCTCATGATGCGCTTGGTGATGGCGCACTATCGAAGCGTATGCGTGGACGGCCTCGCGCCACTGTGGTGCTTGCAGGGAGCGTCGAGCATCTCTCTAAACTCATGGCGGGTTGCCACGCCGGTTGTGGGCTCCTGCTAGGCGGCCGCGACGAGCCGATTGTCATAGTGCTGGGCTGGTTTGTCGTCCTTGTGCTTGTTGTTTCGCTGGTTGTGCTGCTGTCGGCCTCCTTCATTGGTCGGCTTCGGAGGGGGGACCGTCTTTGCCTTGCAGGCTTCGTCCAGCACCTCCTAGATCTTCATGGCGAAGTCGGCATTGCGTACTTGTCCGCCGTCACTATGAACGTGGCCATGGTGGCCCACTCGGAGCGCAAGAGCTTGTTCTTGAGCAGGATGACGTCTCGGCACCCGTTGACGAAGTACTGGATTGCTTGGACTTCGTGGATGCCCTCGCAGCTATTCTGGAGCTCGGTTCAGCGTGAAAGGTACTCGCGGCCAGTATTCGCCGGCCCCTACACGGACATGGTGAGGTCACTAGGACGGCCGGGTCGCCGGCAGGTCCCGGTGAAGTTGTGCATGAAGGCTTGCTCGAAATCGACCCACGTGTTGATGTTGTCCATCGGCAGGCTGTTCAACCACGTGTGGGATGACCCCTGGAGCATGGGCGGAGCGTAACGTACGGCGAGACGGTGGTTGCCGATGGCGGTGGTGTAGTCGGTGAACCAGTCCTTCGGCTTCATGGTGTCGTTGTACTTGTGGGTGCCGCGGGGGAGCGTGAACCCTTTTGTAAAGGGCTCGTCCCGAATGCGTGGTCCAAAGAAAGCCGGCCCGACAGGGCCGCTCTCCTCTAGCTCCTCAGAGAGGGCGAGTCGGTCGAGGCGGTGGCGGGCGTCGGTGTCATCGATGGCACGCGGGCCCAGCCAGCCGGCAACCGTGCCGCGGAGGGGGGGTCGACCAAAGCCGGACGTCGGCCGGGTTGGACAGAAGGATCAGGACGACGTCAGTCTTCCAGGGTCGTCTCGTCGCCCAAGCACGCAGTGCTCGTCGCAGGGTGGAGAGGATGCCTTGTTCTGATGATCTCCGTGTCCATCAATGCGGAGGTAGCTGGATCCCGCCGGCTTGGCGAGTTGGTTGAGGCGGTCCTACTACGAGACGCGTCGAGGAGGTCGTTCACTTGTTTGAGGCAATCCTTCAGCTCGTCGCCCGTGAGCTGATCCAGGCCGACCACGATCGCCTGGGCAGCGTGCATATTCTTCACGGTTGTCTCGTAAATGGGTGGGATGGCGCCGAAGGTGTGGCCGATCGCGCCGCCCCGGGCTCGCACATCGGCGACCCGGCTTGGCTCGACCGCAGGGGGCGTGAAGCCGTAGGCGCCGTCGCACTCTAGCTGAGCGGAGTCCAGGTGGCGCTGTGTAGCAGCGAGCGTCTTGGTCAGGTCCAGCAGGCGCTGGCGGTCCTCGTCGAGCCGATTCCGGGCCTCGGCGATGCTGGAGGCGTCGACGTCGGTGGAGAGGGGAACGCGAAGGCTCTACATAGTGTCATGCAGTGGGTTAGGCAAGCCAGCCCACCCTGTTGCGGCCCTGGCTTCGGCAGACTTCCTTGCCATGCTGGATGAGGAAGAGGCGTCGGTGTCGGTGATGAAGACCTCCATGCAGAGGTTCATCCCTCTGTCGGGTGTGTTGCAGCTGAGGGAGAGGGGGTAATTGGAGAAATCAAGTACCTCGCAGGGGTACTCATCAGCCGCGGGTGCATCGGAGATATGTATTGCGGTGAAGGAGGCGTCGAGCGCTTCGATGATGTCGTCAGCCAACGTGACGGGCTCGTCGGAGTCATAGTGGAGCACCATCTAGAGCATGCTTCCGGCCAGGACCTCGAGCTGCCCCACGGTGGGCGCCAACTGTCGTGGTTGGCACACGACAGATGCCAAGGGATGGCAGAAGAGAGGAGGCTTGAGGGCACTGGTGGGCTCCAGAGGCGAGGTCGGCATGAGCGAGCGCGAGTGGCAAGACATACCCAGGTTCGGGGCTCTCCGGAGAGATAACACCCCTCGTCCTGCTGAGCGTGGTTTATATACAACAGTACATGGATGCTCCTGGAGCTGTGTGGAGGAAGAAGGAAGGAAGACCAAGGCTTAGGTTGCTCCCTCTCCTGGTGTGTGTGTGTGTGTCTAGTCTGGTGGCTCTCCTGCTAGAGTGCGTCTCTGATCGCCCGTTGCATGAGGGCTCCAAGCCCCCAGGGGTACAATGGTAATGTTACAAGGCCGTGGGGCCGGGTTGTCATCGTCCGGGAAGCTAGCGCAGGGACGCGCCGGGTGTCAGGGCTCGCCGGGTTCTTTGGGCATGGCATCTTGTCAATCGTCAGGGAGTGGCTGGGTTGTGTCCGCTACAGTGTCACTCTGTTAGGTCGCCGCGTGCTGGCATCAGCAGTGACGACGGGTGCACTGTAGCCACGCCAGCCCTGGTCAGTGGGTAGGTGGGGCACTGTAGTCACCCCCTGACTGACCAGAGGCATGGGAGGGGCACTGTTGCCTTGCTCATCTCTGATTGAAGACTCGTCCCATCGTACGGCTGGGATGGGACAGGAGCTGGCCCGCGGCCGGGTTGGGGAACACGCCAAGGGGGAGTTGGCTTGTTGAAGAAATCTTAGTGCGCCGGGTTCGGCTGCCTTGCGCCGGCCGTCGGGGCCGGCTCGAGGATTTCGGCCGGGTCGAGGGGCTTTGGCCGGGTCGAGGATTTCGGCCGGGTCGAGGGGCTTTGGCCGGGTCGAGCGACTCGGCCAAACGTGAGCCGGCTTGAGGGGCATTGCTGGCCCCGTTGTTTTTGAAAAGGATCTGGGTTCCATTGCCTGCCTGGGGTTCATCCCCCAAAAACGCCATCGTACTCCGACCTGACAACCTGCCACCCACCTTATTTGTCTTCCCTCGTGTTCTCTCCATCACCACTACTCCCAAGAAGTTCCAGGTACCCGGCCCGACACCTTCCCTGGAGAGGCAGGCGAAGGCCAAGGTGGCCAGGGGCTCGGGGCGCACCACTCCCCACCTTGGCGGGTAGGATGGCGCGCCTCCCTTCAGCATCAGCCCAGGGCCTCCGGAAGGAGCGGTGCTGGGATTACCAACAATCCCTAGTTGTACCTCCTGGATGAACATCAAAGGCACCAAGAACCTGGCCACCAAGCAAACAAGTGGTAGTAGCACCCGGTGAGATACCACCTTGCCTGACGGACGACCGACCGCGGTAGAAGAAACAAGTATTTCCCCACAATGGGGAGGCATGATGTCTCCCGCACCATGGGCAGCTCGTCTAGCGCGTTTTCCCCAAGCATGTACCAGACTCACTCCCCAAGCACCAACACAAACACTTGGTGGGACTAACCTCAAGCTACTGCTTGGGGACTGGCCCCAGGCTCTTCCCTTCAGCATAACCAGCAAAGAGCATAAGATGGAGGAGAAAGGTGGTAGAGGTGGATGCCTCCGCTCTTCCACCGCCCCTCCTTTTATACACATGCCGGGAGAAGAGTCGCTCTCTCATTGGGCGACCGCCACCCTCCTCCACCAATTCAAGGAGACCGGGCCCGCGCCTTGGTGTTCTCCCGCACCATGTGCCTCCGTTACCTACCCCACGTGATGCATGCCGCACAAGTGGCTAGGATAAGGGCGTGGTGGGAAGAGTGATTTGGCAGCTTCTTCCCCACGCGTTAAAGTCATTCACGAGCCACTACCAAGATGGCCCCACCACAATTGGCTTTACATGACGCGTGGGAAAGCCGGAAACTAGCCCATGCTCAAGATTAATGAAGAAGCCAAGAAGATCTCAAGGGGTCAGCCACTTCCATGCCCCTACCTGTGTACTTATTAGGACCTACCTCGACGACGCTCGGCAACACGTTTGGGACAGGCCCGGGGGCGTCTATCGGTGCAACAAACCCTGGGTCCGTTGCCTAGACTATGCACAGGCACGGGAACAAGATTACATCACCAAGGTCAGAATGAAGCACAAGGAATCGGCCCTTTGATGGACCAACATGCAGCACAAGAAGGCCAAGACAACACCAGAGGAGCAAGATACAACTAAGGAAGAAATCTCCCTTGTCGGGCAGGCGAGCTTGGCAACGACGGGGTCACCCCCGTAAGCGAGCCTTCAGGTCGACCCGGCAGGCTTGCCGGGACTCACAAGAACAGAACCACCTCACCATGATGCAAGTCATCGATCAGTGTGGTGTCAAGCCGCAAAGTGACTAAGTGGCTGTTATTTTCCCATCATGCGACCCGTCGAGCGAGCAGGTGCGAAGCCAGCAAAACAGCATAGCAAGGCTTGCTGGGCAAGCTACGATGTGACGTTGTGCTCTGTCAGCCTGCAGAGTTAGGTATGATAGCATTGTTGCTATCTTATGAATGCATAATGACTAATTTTCCACCGTGGTGAACCCTTTGTCTATAAATGGAGGCCCAAGGAAACCGTAGAAAGGGTTGGACCCTTAGTTGCCGAATCCACCCCCTCGCATATGCATATGCGCGTAGCCGTTCTGCCCCGAGGCAACCCTACCGGGCAAGCGTGTTGCGCCTCACCACCATTTTTCCACCATCAATCCACCAAAGCAGGAGTAGGGTTTTACGCCTCACGGCGGCCCGAACCTGGGTAAAAATAGCCTGTGTGATCTATGTCATGTTGTCGCACGCTCATGTGCTCTTTGTGCAACATGCCATGACCCCGCGAACCAGCAAGGGAGTCTCAGTCCCATAGATGGTCATGGTTTCCTGCGACAATGATACATGCAAAGGCATACGAATGCCACAAGAATACATCAATGCATTGCAAACATCATACAGAAGATCGGCATCCGACTACGAATGAAACCAACTGGAAAACACAAACGACATCCACCCTGCTAGCCCAGGCTACCGACTAGGAACCTATCACCTGATGGAAGAAGCATAAGAAGAACTCCAAAACAAGTAAACATCGCTCTCACGTCATGATCATTGCATTACCTATACCTGCAACTGTTGTTGTAGTAATATGTGAGCCACGAGGACTCAGCAATCCCATTACCACGTATATCAAGACTAGCAAAGCTTAATGGGTATGGAATGGACAAGTGGTGAGGTTGTAGCAGCACTAAGCATTGTATGGTGGCTAACTTACGAGTACAAGAGAAAGGTGAGAAACTACGCAAATGGTCGCAAACTAGTAATGATCAAGAAGTGATCCTGAACTACTTACGTTCAAACATAACCCCACTGTGTTCTCTCCTCGACTCACTTGAAAAGATATAGTCACGGTTACACACGCAGTTGGTGTATTATAATGAGTTTAGTGTCAAGTTCACTACAACCGTATATTAAAAACTCCCATATGCCACATAACCGCGGGCAGAACTTTTGAAAGATTAAACCCTGCAGGGTGTCTCAACTTAGTCCATCACAAACTCTCACAATCAACAAAGGAAAATCCTCCTCCCGGAACATCCCGATCATGCTGGGAATCCCGGCTCACAAGACATTTCGTCAGTGGGAAAACAAATCCAGCAAGACCACCCGATGCGTCGATACCCTGATTGGAGCCGCACGTATCTCGTTCTCGGGACAACACCGTCTATGCAAAGTGGGCAATAGCCAAAATACCATCGAGTTTCCCTGAGGCGGCACCGCCGACTGCTAGGTAGGTGGGCCAACACTCATGAGGAGCACTGGCCCGAGGGGGGTGATTAAGAGACCTCTGGGCCGGGAGGTCCCTATGCAAGTTTTATTTGTTATTACACAAATGGTAAAACCAATGTTGGGCATAAACCTCGACCATGTTAGGAATGCAAAATCAAGGAACATAACACCGGTATGATGAAAACTAGGGCGACAAGAGTGGAAAAAAACACCAGGCAAAAGGCTAAGCCTTCCACCCTTTACCAAGTATATAGATGCATTAATTAAATAAGAGGTATTGTGATATCCCATGATATCCATGATATCCATGTCCCAACATGGAACAACCTGAAACTGCACCTGCAACTAGAAACTCTATAAGAGGTGCTAAGCAAAGCGGTAACATAGGCAAACAACGGTTTCCTATGATGGTGAAAACGTTAGAGGCTGTTTCATGGCATATTGGGAGGCTTGATAAACAAGTGGTGTGTAGCGCGACATAGCGATAGCATCGAGATAACTAGCATAGCAAAGATAGTAGTGAGATCCGAGGTATCGGTCATCTTGCCTGAAATCCCACTAGGAAGAAGAACAAGTCCATGAAGAATATGAACGGGCGTAGATGAACCAAGCGTAGTCGAACGAATCCTCACGATCGCAACGAAACAAGAACTATTGAGAAGAAGCAGAGCTGGAAAGAAGCAAACAACACGGTAAACACACAACACATAACATGGCATGATGATCATCCAAGTTTGATTCATGAAAAGGCTACATGATGCTACTCATGGAAAGTGATTATGCATACAAGAACCCCACATCAAAGCAAGTTTAAATGAGGCCGGAATCAACACACAACAATTCTGGAAACTCCCCATACGTAAATTTCAAAATTGGTACAGATCTGGATAACACTTTATGTTTAAGTTGTTAAAAAGAAAGTTAAAGTGCACCATGATGAGCTACACATTTTTCTAATCAACTTACATATGAAGTTCATTTAATTCGGAGCTACGACATAGAAGATATAAAATGCATACAAACATCAAGCACACATACTCAAATCAAGGATGCAACATGACATGATGAAACTACATGTAAAACCAAGCAAGCTTCATATAGAGTATGCTCAAAATGGAGCAATGGTTCAACACATACACACGAAACAAGATATAACAACAATCTGCCTAACAACAACTAGGCACTTTGCAATCATCAAAACAACATGCACAAGAACCATATGACCACAAACTTGAAATGCACTTCAACCATAGATTACATAATTCAAATATCATTAAGGTTTATGTTCATAGGCATCATGACTAAACCAATATGGTCAATGCAAAAAGCAACTTTGTAACACAAATTAGGACTTACTGAAAAACTGGGCATATACATGAGCAGAGTTAATATGATGGCAGTTTGGAGGCATGAAACAAGCACGCTACAGTGCATGAACATGGCACAAAAAGGTATAGCATGCTAGTACATACCATTGTCGGCGTTCTGGGAACGGGGGTCCCCAGACTTGCCTGCCTGTGGCCCATGGTGTGGCTCTGCAAGCGGGCCCGTACGACCCATCTTCACCAACAAGCATTCAAGACCCTCGTGAGGGGCCAAGCCTCGCGAGGCGGACGACACAAGGCCTCCTCAGGAGTGGCCTCACCAGGCTGGCTCGCAAGGGGCGGAGAGATCAAGGCCAGCAAAACGTCGCGGGGTTCCAATGACGTGAGCCATGACGATCGAGACCAGGCGGGCGCTAGTGCGCATAGTGTCCTTGTTCCTCTTTGGTGCTAAGGAAGCAAGCGCAGATGTAGAGTACCAAGGCGTCAAGCAAAGGTTTCCATATCAGTGCAATGAGACCAAGACCAGCAGGACGGCAAGACGGAGGTCACCGTGGAGCCCAAGACGGCGTCACCACCAGAGCCTTTTGAAGGCGAAGACTGCTATTGTCAGGATAAGCTGTACTAGTTGTCCCCTTTCGAAATGGACGTTGTTAGCTCCCTTCCTGCTCAATATTTGGGGAGAGGACTAGGGCCTCTATAAATAGGACTAGCCACCACCATAGAAAGGGATCGGCTGATCTAGCAAGCTGAGAGAGAACTAGATCCAAGCCATCCACACACTCACCTAGCACAAGAACACCTCGCCTCACGAGGCTGTTCTTCCCCTGTACTGTTCATCCTCAGCCCAAGAGGAAATCCACCACCACCACACTGGAGTAGGGTATTATAGCACAACGGTGGCCCGGACCAGTATAAATCTTATATCCTTTGTGTTGCGAGTTCGTCAAGTTAGCCCTTGAGATCTTAGCAAAGCTAGGACGTGGATTGGTAGGGGAAGGTCTTCGCGCGCACCCCAGTGTTCGAACCTTGAGGGTTTTGCCAAAACCCGTGATCCGACATTTGGTGCGCCAGGTATGGGTGCGCCGGAGCCTCTCTCCCACCAATCGATTCACCGACGCTCCACAGTTCCGATGTTTGGCAATTCAAGGACCAACGCCGACCGCTGGGCAGCCTGGCCAGCACGGGCAGCGCCGCCTGCCTAGGAAGACCTCAACCCCGCGCTCCAGGCGACGCGAGTGCCACCCAACGCTGCAGGGCATGGGCGGCGCGGCCAGGCGTCATCCAGCCTCACCCCACGACAGGTGCGAGCTGCTGCAAGGGCTGCAAGCCACGCTGCGGCGACGGTGCTGCACACCAGGAGGGAGTGGGCAAACATGCGGGTTGCACTCACGGTGGCACGGGAGCTACTACGGTGCCGACTGATGGAGAGCGGTCGGGATGCACTACTGGAACGCGTCACCGAGCTACTGGACTCGGCGGCTTCAGGAGTGCCGCCCTTCTATTCTTTGCTCACGCCACAAGCTGTGGTCGGGTTGCATGGTGGGCCATGCCGCGCCCGCGTACCTACAGGTGCACCACCAGGCTTCATCGACACCAGCGCAACTAATGGAGCTGCACGGCCGCTCGCGCCTGCACCACCTCTGCTAGGCACAAGCACGAGCGCTGCCACCTGCGGTCCGGCCGGGATGCAGCCCTACCATCCTCGAGGCGGCACACTAGGTTGGGCAACATGGAGTGTGGGTCACTATGGCGAGGTTTTCGAGGTGGCGGCCTCGGAGGCCTACGTGCCCCGCATGGTGGACTAGGACTACATGCTGGAAGATGACCCCGGCTTGTCCCTTGTGTCGGGCTGGGAGGAGAAGGCGCTAGAAGCCGGTGCCTTTCAGGACCCCTCCGGAAGCCTCACGAACCGCGCTGGCGAGAATAGCCACAGGGTACCACTAATTCCTCAGGAGTAGGCTTACACTAACCATGGTGCGCAGGGGGATCATGTCACAGCAGCAAATGGCGGTCCCAGCTCGTCGGCCTCCCTCCCACCAGGGGGACACGCTAGGGACTGCAGGAAGGAAGCCGGGACGAAGGCCCTCCCCGGCACCGCACCGAGCAAGGCGTCCCCCGGAGGTAGGCCCTCTGTCGGGGAGGTTCTCCAGAGCCTACCCCCGGCAGAGGACCCGTGGTCGCCAAGGGTGCCGCTGGCATCCCATTTGCCCCTTTGGCGTCGTCCTGGTCTCGGGTCGCCCACAACGGTGTCCGAGGGAGGTGCAAGGTGGGGCCCTCATCTAGCGATATGAAGTCAGGGTCACGCCTATGAAGATCACTGCCCGTGACACTCTCACGTAATAACGAGTGGGGCTGTACATGCCCCGGAATCTCCGGGGTGCCGCCCTCGGGCCTCGGTGGCTCCCTCCCACGTCCTAGTGGCAGCAGTTAGCTCCGCGCTGATGAGAAGACTCAAAGACAAGAAGACTAGACTAGGCACCGGACGCGGCCATTTGCTTTGGATCCCTTTTCTGTAGCCTTGACTTCTGGATTTGGATTTGAGTTGAAGTTTAATTTTCATTGTTGCATGCGGGGGGTGCCTTTTCTCGTTCGAGCGATTTCTTGCTTTCTGGTTCTTGCCTTATTTCGGAGTTCGCGTCTATTGCTTCCCCCTCGCGGGCCCCTCGCGAGCAGGGCTAAGCAAGATGCACACGCGCCACGCGCATGTCGCACCACGGCTAGCGCTTGCTTATCACGCCGCCCCCTCGGGGGTGTCGACGAGTTCCTCTGGAGCTTCCCAGAAACTTGCAATCTCATGAGCCGGTTGTGGGCTCGTCTAGATTAAGGTAAACCGCAACAGCAACTTTGCCCCAGGATACGTGAGTTCACGAAGACCCCTATTCAACTCGACCTAACAAGATAGAGGCAGTAGCAAATTTACATGAGGGGCTTCCCCTCCCAAAATGCTCTTACAACTTCAAGGGCTACGCCCAAGCTTCTGTGCGCAGGACAAACAACTGGGAAGCACGGGATCAGTCACACATGTTGCTCGCCGCGTCCCCTGGATCGTCCTCAAACGTGTCACTGGCATCGCTGCCACCAGCGCTGGCATCACCATCACCTCCACCAGCACCACCATTACCATCGTTGACCATGTCGCCCATGTCCGCCACACCACCACCCCATCGTCATCGGAAGTGAAGGCCATGACCAGCGCATCCAAATTATCTTCCACCCATCGCGAGAGGTCGCCCCAGATGGCCTCGGGTACGGGTGCGATGGCGGCGTCGAAGTCGACGTTGGGGTCGGCGTTCCGGAGATGGCTGAAGACATGGGAGAACGCACGCCCGAGCAGGCTGCGGCTCCTCTCTTCAACAAGTTGGCGAGCCCTCTCGGAACGGTTCTCCAGGCATGTCACCACGTCGTTGAAGAAGCGGAGGTGGCTGGCGTAGTCGTTCGTGTGGGGATGAGGAGCATTCTCGTCACAAATGTGGCCCAGGGCAATGTTGGCCTTGTTCCTGAGGTCCTGGAGCATGGGAGCGTGCACGCGCTCCAGTGTCCGCCGCTGAAGCAATTCCTCCTTGTTTTGCCGCGCGATGGACTCGGCGTCAGCAACCCGCTGCGGGAGAGGGAGCAGCTCGGTGTGGGCGAAGGCTAGTTCGGCCTGCGCCAAGAGCAGTGCGGCAGCAGCGGCCTCCTAGCATCGCTCCACCTCAGTCAACCTAGACTGTAGGGCAGCAGTCCTACCAGCGGCCTCAGCTTCCACAAGCTTCAACTTCAGGTCAGGCCTACCCTTAAGACCCGCGCGAGCTTCGGCCACCCGGCAATCAACCTCCTCCAGGGCCCTGGCCTCGCGCGCACTGACGGCATCCTCCTCCTGGGCGACCTGACGCTCCCTCGTCTCTAGTCATTCCAGCTCAAGGCTACACTCCACGGCTTCCAGCGCCAGCGCCTCCTCGCGCTTCCGGATCTCTTTCTCTTCAGCGGGCAGCCCCCTCAACGACGCAAGGGCGTCTCTGCGCGCCTCTAGTTGCTGATCCAAGACGACGCTCCAGGCTTGGAGCTCCCACGCGCGCTTCCATGTGACCTCGCGACAGTGGTCAGCTTCCCAAGCATCTTCTAGAGCTCGGGAGCATGCCTCATGGGAAGCTGCGAGGGAAGACTCGTCCTTCGCATTATAGAGCTCGCTCTGGTGGCGCCCGAGATTGATAGCCACGTTCAGCTAATGCCGAAGACCCTCGGCCACGAGGCGCACATCCGCATCCACGAGCTCTTCACCAAGCCGGTTCATCGCGCCCATTGACTCCTGAAAGAGCTTGTGGAGGACGATGCTCCTTTCTTGCGCTGACTCGAGCATGCTACTAACTCGGTCCTCCACCGCAGGGACCACGGACGGGGCTCGAAGGGGCTCGCCCCCTCTCAGCAGAGGGCTGGGGGCTAGAGCCCGCCCAGTTGCGGGCCAGGCCTCGCGAGGAGCGCGAACGAGTGGAGGCCCGCTGCTTGAAGTGGAACCCAAGACCAAAGTCAGCCAGCTGCTGTCCATGACCAGGGGAGGAACCCTTGGCACGCTAGCTGTACTCCAAGCAAGGGCGCGAAGGAGAGATGGCGAAGGCGCGAGCTCAAGTCGCCTTGTCGACAAGCTGGCTTCCCCGCTCGACTCCACGCCGTGAGCAGCGTGCGGGCTTGCAACGCTTGAGTCTAGCGAGAGAAGCAAGGCGAGAGGAGGCTGCTTCTCAGGAGATCATACGGCCTTTGTCGGAAGGGATCCTGAAGAGATATCATCTGGAAGGGAAGCAGTAGGCGGAGAATCACCAAGATAAGGTACTTACTCGTAAACGGCGATGTACTTTCTGTGTTTTAATGGCCCGAAGGTGCCGCTGCTTGAAGACCCCTTCCTCTTGCGAAGCTCTTCGAAGTCCACACAGAGCCGACCGAAGCGCTGGACATGGCAGCCCACACGAGGCGCAACTGGAGAAGCGCTCGAAGGGGCAGTCTCAGGAGCGCCGAGCTGAGGGGAGCCATCAAGCTCTGCCTCACAGCAACCTGTCGAGGTCTCAGGAGCCCCAGCCTCGGGAGACGCGGGCTGTGTCGCTTCCTCAACCGCCGCCCTAGGGCTAGAGTCGCGAGTTTCAGAGGACGAGCCTCACGAGCCCTGGGTGGCATCAGCATCTCGGCACCTTGGCCATCGGCCCCCAGCGGTGCTTTCCCCCTGCATCCACACTCGGGGCGAGCTCGGCGCCAGCAGCAGGAAGAGGAACCACGACGATGGGGCTCTCACGAGGCCACACGAGGCCCACTGGACGCAGCCCCCACTCATCAAAGGCGGGCATCTGCTCCACGAATGTCGCCTTGTTCAAGCAGCGATACAGAAGGCAACTCTTCCTTGGCATGTCATCTGGCAATGGGACACCCGTTAGGACCTCGATCACCGTTCGCCGCGCCTCAAGGGGGAGCCCGGACTCCTGAAGTATCATGTGGTCCTTGCTGTTGAGCAAGGCCCACATCGGTCGAGAATGGCACTAAAGTGGAGCGATTCGGCGCCACATGAACACCTTCACCACCATAGGCGCAGTCACGCTGAGGTGTTTGAGCTTCTTCAGCCTGAGCCAGACGGGGACAAGGCACAAATCGGTTTAGGGAATCTACATATTCCATCGCCAAGCTTGCCTTCGACGCCAAGGAGAGCACTGTCCAGACATGGTTGCAGTGTTCGGTCTTCGTATCTTCACATCCCATCAGTCCGGCCCATGGCTAACAGGCCGGACGCCCGAGGACCCTTTAGTCCAGGACTCCCACAGTAGCCCCTGAACCTGGCTTCCATGACAACGTATCCGGCGCGTAGATCTGTCTTCGGCATTTCAAGGCAGGTTCCTCCTTCCGAATTCCAAGATAGTCTTCGTACGTATTGAACGTGTCCGAACCTGTAACACACACACCACACACAACCGCACGGAGAATATAATATTCCAGGAGTCCAATCTGCGGACAACTTTTTACAACGTGACATCACGCTCGCCCGGTTTTTAACCATTTCTTGTCCCGCTGTTCCACGTTTTGAGGCGCGGCTACTATTGGCATGTTCTGTCCAAGCCGAGACTGTGTCCCCTTATTATAGGATTCTCATTAATATGAGCGCGGGTAACCCAGCCGTTCCATTGGAAAGATTCCTCAGTAATAGGAAGGCTTTCAGGCTCAGGAGGAGGCATTTAATCCACGTGCCTTTATAAAGGAACCAAGGGCCGTCCTTTTTGATGTCAAACTTCTCCTGAGCCTCTCCATCCTCGAGTTCTAGCACCCAAGGTTTCAACTTCATTGCTCCGAGCTTGCCCATTATGTCCGGACCCAGCCCTCAAAGCCAATGGGTGGCTACCTCCGTTATAGAGGATGATATTGCGAAGCTTCAAGCGGCCAGATACCTGACCATGGAAATCCACCACAGGCTTCCTGCTCAATGGCAGGTTATCCCGACCCCTAGATCTGGCGAGAGGGTCCTATTAATCTCAGACTTCCTTAGAGGGCTAGGGCTCTCTCTTCACCCCTTCGTCCGGGGGCTAATGTTCTATTATGGACAAGATTTTCACAATCTAGCCCTAGAGTCATTCCTCCATGTCTCGGCGTTCATCATTATGTGCGAGGCCTTCCAACGAATCCCCTCACACTTCGGCTTCTGGCTCAAGACCTTCAGTGTGAAACCAAAGGTAGTCGGCGGGGAATAGGTGGAGTGTGGCAGTGCTATAGTCAGCCAGCTCACCAACACTCCTTGGCCAAAAGGCTCTTTTGCCGAAACTTCCAATCAATGGCAGCGAGAGTGGTTTTACGTTACTGAGCCCCGCAACACCAAGTGGGTAGATGCACCCACGTTTTTCCCTTCCCACCGTTATAGCTTGCATCATGGGCCAACAAGTGGCTGGATAGGGGATCAGTTGATGAAGTGCGGACTCTACAAAGCCGCATCTGAACCCTCCTTGACAGGGACATCGATCTTGTCAGCGTGATTCAAGTAATGTTGATTCGCCGAATCCTTCCATGCCAGCGTAGGCCTCTCCATATGTGGGAGTTCAATCTAGAATGACCACGAACCCTCCAACACTTCTTCGGCATTATGCATAAAGGGATGTGGCAGTTTTTTTTCGGATATCGAAAAAATTGGCCAGACACTACTGAGGACACATGCCTCGACTATAACTGTCCGGATACCACGGTAAGCACTTGACTTCCAAACCCCCCCTTTTTTAAATATTCTATAATACATTACTAAGCAAACTATCTACTTCCAGGGCTGGATAAAGAAAGCGGAGATGATTAGGTGTCTGGCCCCTCTTCCCGAGGGTTCAGCGGATCCGGTATTAACAAGGATGCTAGCCCCGACACCGTACCAGATGCTTGTGTAGGAGAGCAAGGCAGAGAGGACCAAAGATGGCCCCTATCCCGAAGGTGCGCCAAACATTGTGTCCGGAGGAATCAAGATTCCATCGTCCAAAGACATAAATGAAGGGGAAATCAACTCTTTCCCCCATGGGAAGAAAAGGGCCGCCTCCGAAGATTGGGAGGAAAAGGCTCCTAAGCGAGGAAAGGTGCCTTTGTCGGGTGGCTCGGGCTTGGGGGACAATGTCATCGCGCAGTCCCATGACGAGGACAAGCCTCAGGCCAAATCGTGAGTGAACAAGGTTGTTTTGAACACATCCCGCCCCTTTCCTGCAATGTCTAGAATATATGTTTTTTGCAGTTCGGCACGCAGTCTTCTTCAACGATCCTCTTCCTCGGGGGATCTTCTCCTAGAGATGATGGAAAGCGAGATGGCTCCACGAATCTCCTCTCCCAACAGGGCGGACGACTTTGAGGTGTCGTCGCGGAGGGTCTCTCCCGATCAAGCGGTGCGATGGATGATGAAGACACAAAGCGAAGCTGATACTTCGATGGACCAGGGTCCGGGGACCAACAATAAACGACCCGAACATTCCGGTCTACAACCAGATATGAATAAACGGATCCCTTCAAAGGGAGGCCGTACTCCTACGGCAGCCTTCGGAGACCCAGAGGCACCAGATATATTAATGAACATGCTGCGACAGGCGTCCGTCTCAGAGGAACACCGTACCTTGATGGGCACGGTGGTTGAAAAGGTCCTGGCCGTGAAAAGCGGATTGAATGAGACCTTCGTGGGCCTGCTAAGAGGCTTTGAGGTTTGTACCGTAATATGTTCCATTGTGTTTTATTCAAGAATACACCTATGTATAGATAGTAGCCCCTGAGACTCTGATTGGCTTCCTGAGGGAGGAGATCAGAGGATCAAAAGATATGCCCAGGAAGTAATATGATTAATTGGAACACAGGCTGTGACCTCCCCGGAAACTGTCCGGACTGTAGAGATTGGGAATTTGCAACACAAGATTGATGAGGCAGATACTGATATCGCACTTATCAACAGGCGTCTTGGCGAGTCGCAAGGTATGTATTCGGAGCAATCCTTACATATACGCATTTGTAATATAAGTGTGACGCTAAAAGTTGCATACTAGAATATGCATGGCTGCAGATGGTGCCGCCGCCATTGAGATTCTTCGGGCGGAGCTGGCCCGGGCCAAGGAGCAGGCCCGGTTTAGTAATGCGGCTGCCGAAAAGGCATCGTTCGAGTTAAAGGCTGAACAAGCTGCTCGGCACCAAGATGAGGAGAAAATATCCTCGATGGTGCTCGAACTGAAAAATGCTACGAGCCGCTGTGAATTCTTGGAGGAGGAGAATAAAGCCAAAGCGGCTGAGCTTGACAAGGCCTTGTGAGAGGCGAAAGAAGCGCGTTCCGAATCTAGAGCGGCCCGTGAGGAGATCCGGCAACCTAGGGAGATTGCGGCTGGTAATCCATTTTTATTATAGACGAAGTTCGGCGATCCAAATTATGCTCAGCTTAACCAAGTGTGGAGATCTCCAGACGTGTTTTTGGACCTGCCAAAGAGTTCATCCGATGCGGCGCAGTTTTACCAAGCGCAAGAGGGATATGCAACGGAGAAGCTTTTCTGGTCACAGTTCGGCGCATCAAAACGCCCTCTGCTGCTGAATGAATAGATGTCCCAGTGGGCCGAGCTTCACAGGATGTCCGGCGCTGCCATGAAGAACGTCATACTTCAGTTATGGCCAACTGAGCCGATTCCGAATAGCTATTTCGGCTTGGTGCGGCGGCTTGCTGATGCGGTGCCACGTATCGACGTCGTGAAGCGGTCGACATGCATTGAAGGTGCATGGATGGCCTTTGCCTGAGTCAAGACATACTAGGGGAAGATGAAGGTCGTCGATGTTGCAGCGCAGGGTCCACCCAAGGGCAAGGACCATCACACACCAGAGCATTACTTTGAGGATGTCTTAGAGGCTGCCTGCTTGATAGAGGGTCAATGTTCGAAAGGCATAATATTCAAGTGAACTTTTTACGAGTTGTAAAAGACAACTTTTATAATCAGTATATATTCTGATTTTGCCTGAAGGCTTTTGTTCCTCCTGTGCGGCTATTTGTATATGAACTGAAAGTTTTCAAGTCGTCGGCTTCAGCCCCCTCATAGGAAGTACGGGGGTGTTCGAAAAAGCATCTGATCACTCTTTACCCAACGTCTTGGTCCGTGAAGGAGGTGTCAATGCGGCGAACCAGGCAACCAGACTATAGGGTGTTAACACTTTCACTTAGCTATAGGAGTTTTATGCTGGGTCTACGACATAGCCCCTGGTATGTATGCGGCTTATTCATGCGATGTGTTTACATATTTGACCGGAAAGAGGTCCTTTGTGTGACATGGAGGAAATCGCGAAAGATTCCGATAAGTCATGGAGTGGTTGACCAGCTCTTGCCACATCATGACAGTCCGTTTTGGGCTTAACCAGGTGAACCGGAAGCACAATTGCAGTAGTTCTCCCTTTACTACCCTGGCCGATAGAGCGGAACATAGGATAGCAAGCACAGGAGCCGGGTAACCCAACTATTGACCCAAGACATGATTCGAAGCTGATGCATATAAGGCCAAACTCGCGACGCCGAAGTACGCTATAGAGCTATTCGGACTTGTCGGCAACTCCTCTGTTCCCATACCGAGCCCCTGGCAAGTTATGCCGAGGTGTACGTTTGAGACAACCGTAGGGGCAAAACTCGGTCCTTTTAGAAAAGAATGGATTATTTTTACTGGGATCTGAGTGATGTGACAATCATGTATATAGATAACAAAGTCGCAACCCTGGCTATTTGATATGCCAGGGGTCGAAGGCGGAGGAAAAAGGCACTTTACAGGCTCGAAATACAGAGTGCGGTCTACAAAAAGTTATTTTGGACCTCCTGTTGCACGTCTGCGCTGCCTGTTGTCCGTGAAGGGACTCCTTGACGTAAATAGCCCTTAAGTGAGTGTACAAACCCGAACTCCGATAGAGTCCGAGGCCCGCCATTGAGCCACCTGTGGAGGGAAACATGAAAAAAGATAAAATAATTACAAAAAGGGGAGTTATGGGAGTACTTTCACGTCCGTACGTGTTGTGCTTCCACGGGTGCCCAAGGTATTTTACGTGCGTAGTTATGTATGCGCGGTACAGATTTTCCAAGTATATGAGGCGGACGATGGAAGCCGATCTGCTAGTCCTGTATGGGATTTGAACGGTCATGTTGAATGGAGACCGGTGGCTTAATGGCCGACGAGGTATGTGGTGTAATGCCCTCGCTGTGTAGTTCGGTTGAGATAGCCGTAGTGTGATCCTCTGCACGGAGAGAACGCTCCATGCGTTCCCCTGTTGGAGACGGTGTCATGTGTACCATGTTCACTGTCTTTACTTCGGGGGGAAACTGCTTCTGATCCCTGATGTTTGGTTGGTGAGTTTCGTCGTCGTCGCCGTCGCCGGGCGGCTTCTTCCCCTTGTATTCGGTGTTTAACTTGCTGGCCTATTTGAAGACCCAATATCTTCTGTTGGTGTGGTTAGCTGGTTTATTGGGGTGGCCATGAATCTGGCAGGGCCTATCCAATATCTTATACACATTGGATAGTTCATCTCTGTTTGCCTAGAATGGCTTCTTCCGTTGACCGGGTTTGGGGCCGCTGAATCTGGCGTTGACCATTGTGTCGTGCGCTCCCTCATTACTATTGCCACATTTGTGCTTATTGCATGGTGGTTCCCCATTGCCGTCTTGAGCTTCGAAAGTGCCCGGGTCGTTAGCACTGTTGCTTCTATGAGCGAGCCAGCTGTCTTCTGCCACGCAAAAGCGGGTCATCAGAGAGGTAAGGGCTGACATGGATTTTGGTTTTTCCTGACCGAGGTGCCAGGTGAGCCACTTGTCTCGGACATTGTGTTTAAGGGCCGCTAGGGCTTTTGCGTCCGGACAGTCTACGATTTGGTTCTTTTTAACTAAGGAACTAGTCCAGAGCTTTCTGGCTGACTCTCCGGGCTATTGGATGATGTGACTTAGGTCATCGGCGTCTGGTGGCCGAACATATGTACCTTGGAAGTTGTCACGGAAAGCGTCTTCCAGATCGTCCCAGCTGCCGATAGAGTTTTGAGGCAGACTGTTAACCAGTACCTTGCTGTTCCTCTGAATGATAAAAAACAGAATTTTTGATAAACCCCTCATTCCAAATCCCGGGTCTCCTTCCCGAAACCCTAAAAATCCCTCTCTCTGTGGCCGGACACGTCCGCCGACCGCCGGACACACAGCCGCCACCAATCGGAATCCGCCATGTGGCCGCCGGCCGCCTCCCACCGCCACGGGCCCGCAGGCCCATCTCCGGCCCTCCCCGCGCCCCCTCGGGCCGCGCCTTGCCGCCGCCTTCTTCCCTGCCGAGGGCCGCCCGCCGCCGGGGTTGCTCCGCCGTGCCGCTGTTCTTCCCCCTCGTTCGGCGCCATAGACGCCCGGCGCCACCGCGCCGCCTCGACCGGTCCGGCCGCCCC